>NC_041380.1:600075370-600093744 GCF_002162155.2 Triticum dicoccoides | reverse complement strand
AAAATTACAAACGTAAAAACATAGTCTAAAATACACATAAACTACAAATTTTCTTGTCTTATGATCTATAATTTTATTTTCTTATGTCAAATTTTACGTAGTGAATCAATAGGAATGTAACTATTTGAATTCAAAACGTAATTTAATTATGAAATGATCGTAAGATTATTTCGGGTGAAGAGTTACTTATTCTGCACCCTGGGTGATGAATAGAAACACTATATATATATATATATATATATATATATATATATATATATAATATTTGTAAGTGTAGACAAAAGTAAAAAATGGAATATAAAAATGTAAAAGACAGAGGGAAAAAAGGAGGCAGTGGCCTTCCATGTACTAGGTCGGCCCATATGCTCTCCCCACCATTGTGACGCGAGGTCATCAGGGCCACCACGCAAATAGTCCACCAGTTCCTCTAGCCTCTGTCGTGGTTCCTGGGTGCGCGCGAGATCTTATGCACCTGCTCACCTTCTAGCGCCCGTGTAACGATCGCTGTGGCGGACCAACAGTATGCGAAAGCAGCCGGAGTTCGCTACATTAGTGGCATGTTTGGTTACTCGTATTAGGCCCAGCCACTAATAGAAAAAGGAGCTTTCGTTCAGGCCTGACCAGCCCATTAGTCCCGGTTCTGCCACGAACTGGGATCAATGGAGGCATTTGTCCCGGTTCGTGAGCCCAGGGGGCCGGCCGGGGCCTCGTGGGCATTGGTCTTGGTTCGTCTGGGCCCTTTGTTTCGGTTCTTGGCACGAACCGGGACCAATGGGCCTTGCTCCTGGGCCACAACCATTGGTCCCGGTTCGTGGCAGGAACCGGGACAGAAAGGTGGCCTGTAGTCTCGGTTCTAACCACGAACTGGAACAATGAGTTGCTTATATATACCCCATCACCGGCGAGCAGAGCACTCCACAGTGCTTTATTTTTTGCTGGCCGACGAGGAAGGGCATTTGGGTGCTCTAACTCACCTCTTATGCATGTGAGGTGTTTAATGAAATGTCCGAGCCACACTAGTTAAGCTTTCTCCTCTCGAAGCTCGACCTCCGAGCTCCATTTTTTCTGCGATTTGTCTAGGTTTAGCGGTCCATCACGCCCCGTCCTCGTCTTCACCGCCGTCGATCGCCCGTGCCGATCTCGTCGCCGGCACCACCGTGGTGAGCCTCTTGTTCTTATCTTCTTTCTGAAAGAAAAAATCTTACTTTAGATAGATACTTGTCTAATTTTCTTATTTTTGACACACATAATTATATATAATGCACGCAGATAAACCGGCAGTGGATGTACGGTGACAGACACACCTTCGAGTACATTAAGAGCGTGCATAATTTTCTCGAAGTGGCTGAGGCAAACAAGCAGAATGGTTTTATGTGTTGTCCATGCCCTAATTATGGGAATACGAGGTCTTACTCTGACAAGAAAATCCTTCACACCCACCTACTTTATAAGGGTTTCATGCCACACTATAATGTTTGGATGAAGCACGGAGAAATAGGGGTTATGGTGGAAGACAGCGAAGAAGATGAGGACGATGACAACTATGTGCCCCCTGAATACGGTGATGCTGCAACGGGGGAAGTTGAAGATCAAGAGAAACTAGACGATGTGCCCAATGATGATCTCTGCCGGGTCATTGTTCATGCAAGGGAAAAGTGCGAAAGTGAAAAGGAGAAGCTGAAGTTCGATCACATGTTAGACAATCACAAAAAAAGGGTTGTACCCCAATTGCGAAGGTGGCAACACAAAGCTCGATACCGTACTGGAATTGCTGCAGTGGAAGGCAGAGAATGTTGTGCCTGACAAAGGATTTGAGAAGCTACTGAAAATATTGAAGAAGAAGCTTCCAAAGGATAACAAATTGCCCGACAGTACGTACGCAGCAAAGAAGGTCGTATGCCCTCTAGGATTGGAGATGGAGAAGATACATACATGCCCTAATGACTGCATCCTCTACCGCGGTGCGTACAAGGATTTGAACGCATGCCCGGTATGCGGTGCATTGCGGTATAAGATCAGACGAGATGACCCCGGTGATGTTGAGGGCAAGCCCCGCAGGAAGAGGGTTCATGCGAAGGTGATATGGTATGCTCCTATAATACCACGGTTGAAACAACTGTTCAGAAACAAAGAGCATGCCAAGTTGATGCGATGGCACAGTGAGGACCGTAAGAAAGACGGGAAGTTGAGAGCACCCGCTGACAGGTCGCAGTGGAGAAAAATCGAGAGAAAGTACTGGGCCCAGTTTGCAAGTGACCCAAGGAACGCATGGTTTGCTTTAAGCGCGGATGGCATTAATCCTTTCGGGGAGCAGAGCAGCAATCACAGCACCTGGCCCATGACTCTATGTATGTATAACCTTCCTCCTTGGATATGCATGAAGTGGAAGTTCATTATGATGCCAATTCTCATCCAAGGCCCTAAGCAACCCGGCAACGACATTGATGTGTACCTAAGGCCATTAGTTGAAGAAGTTTTACAGCTGTGGAATGGAAACGGTGTACGTGCGTGGGATGAGCACAAACAGGAGGAATTTAATCTGCATCTGTTGCTGTTTGTAACCATCAACGATTGGCCCGCTCTCAGTAACCTTTCAGGACAGACAAATAAGGGATACCACGCATGCATGCACTGTTT
Organism: Triticum dicoccoides; assembly: GCF_002162155.2. NCBI lineage: Eukaryota > Viridiplantae > Streptophyta > Magnoliopsida > Poales > Poaceae > Triticum > Triticum dicoccoides. The sequence continues at coordinate 600,091,107 of NC_041380.1, read as the reverse complement.
AGCTGACACCGAAAGAAGAATGTGTACCTGGGCCATCATCGATTTCTCCCGACCAACCATCAATGTCGAAAGAAAGGCAAGCATTTCAAAGGCGAGGCAGATCACCGGAAGAAGCCCGCCATGCGCACCGGTGATCACGTACTTGCTATGGTCTCTGATTTACACGTAATATTTGGAAAGGGCCCCGGCGGACTAGATGTTCCGAATGACGCTGAGGGACGCACACCCATGTGGAAGAAGAAATCTATATTTTGGGACCTACCCTACTAGAAAGAGCTAGAGGTACACTCTTCAATTGACGTGATGCACGTGACGAAGAACCTGTGCGTAAACCGGTTAGGCTTCTTGGGCGTGTATGGGAAGACAAAAGATACACCTGAGGCACGGGAGGACCTGCAACGTTTGCACGAAAAAGACGGCATGCCACCAAAGCAGTATGAAAGTCCTGCCAGCTACGCTCTTACCAAAGAAGAGAAGGAAATCTTTTTTGAATGCCTGCTCAGTATGAAGGTCCCGACTGGCTTCTCATAGAATATAAAGGGAATAATAAATATTCCAGAGAAAAAGTTTTAGAACCTAAAGTCTCATGACTGCCACGTGATTATGACGCAACTGCTTCCGGTTGCATTGAGGGGGCTTCTACGGAAAAACATCCGATTAGCCATTATGAAGCTATGTGCATTTCTCAATGCACTCTCTCAGAAGGTGATCGATCCAGAAATCATACCAAGACTAAGGAGTGATGTGGCGCAATGTCTTGTCAGTTTCGAGCTGGTGTTTCCACCATCTTTCTTAAATATCATGACGCACATTCTAGTTCATCTAGTCGACGAGATTGTCATTCTGGGCCCCATATTTCTTCATAATATGTACCCCTTTGAGAGGTTCATGGGAGTCCTAAAGAAATATGTCCGTAACCGTGCTAGGCCAGAAGGAAGCATCTCCATGGGCCATCAAAGAGAGGATGTCATTGGGTTTTGTGTTGACTTCATTCCTGGCCTTAAGAAGATAGGTCTTCCTAAATCGCGGTATGACGGGAGACTGACTGAAAAAGGCACGCTAGGAGCGGACTCAATAATATGCAGGGACGGGCATTCTTGGTCTCAAGCACACTACACAGTTCTACAAAACTCTACCTTGGTCACCCCGTATGTCGATGAACACAAGAACAGTCTGCGCTCCAAACACCCGGAGCAGTGTGACGACTGGATTACATGTGAACACATCAGGACTTTCAGCAGTTGGTTGGAAACACGTCTCAGAGGTGACAACACTGTTTGTGATGAGATGTACTCGTTGTCCAGGGGACCATCTTCGACTGTATTGACTTATGGAGGATACGAGATAAATGAGAATACATTTTACACGATCGCCCAAGATCAAAAGAGCACCAAACAAAACAGCGGTGTCCGCTTTGATGCAGCAACCGAGAGGGGAAAGGACACATATTATGGTTACATAGTGGACATATGGGAACTTGACTACGGACATGATTTTAAGGTCCATTTGTTTAAGTGCAAATGGGCCAATCTGTCTGGAGGTGGGGTACAGGTAGACCCACAGTACGGAATGACAACAGTGGATCTGAACAATCTTGGGTACACTGATGAACCGTTCGTCCTAGCCAATGATGTGGCACAGGTTATCTATGTGAAGGACATGTTTACCAAACCAAGAAAAAGAAAAGATAAGAAAGTGAATACATCATACGATGAGCCAAATCGCCACATAGTTCTTTCAGGAAAAAGGAACACCGTGGGAGTGGAGGGCAAGACAGACATGTTTGAAGATTATGAAAAGTTTCATGAAATTCCTCCCTTCAAAGTCAAGGCAGACCCAAGCATCCTGATAAACGATGAAGATTATCCATGGTTACGGCGTAATAAGCAAAGCACACAAGCGAAAAAAAAGTAAATACTTTCTCTCCACAACTATTTATGATGATATCATGCGAACTTTGAACCTTTTCGTAGTTCATTTGAAATTCCGGTTGTAACAGACGAGTTTCCGTATGAAATCCTGATACTTCGAAACATTTTGTCCTTTTGTACACGAAGTGCATCCAGTTTTTATCGTAACCCTCTCTACTTTCTTGCACATGCTATGTGGGTGAAATGATGATACCATGCCAACTTTCAACCTTTTCAGAGTTCATTTGTAGTGCTTTTAAATTTCATGATCAGCTCAAAATAATCAGTAAATGCATGGAAAATAACAAATAAAGTCAGAAAGGGTTGAAAATTGATGATGTGGCTTTGAATGGTGCATTTTGAACACAGAAAAACTATAAAGTTCAAATAAGTTCTAAAAAATGAAATCCCTTTATAACAGACGAGTTTCCGTGTGAAACTCTGATACTTCAAAAGAGATTGTCCATTTTGTACACAAAGTGCATCCAGTTTTTTCCGTAACCCTCTCTAGTTTTTTGCACATGCTATGTGAGTGAAATGCTGATACCATGCTAACTTTCAACCTTTTCAGAGTTCATTTGTAGTGCTTTTCAATTTCAGGGTCTTATAGCTCAAAATAATCAGTAAATACATGGAAAATAACAAATATCATAAAATAAAATAAATAAGTAATTAGAAAGATAATAAAATAAACTTTAATAAACTATATAAGTAGAAATAAAATAAAATAAACTTTAATAACATAAATAAAATTTATGAAACTAAAATTATCAACGTATTTTCTGTTCAAAATATTATAAGCAACCACTAGTATTATAGAAACTAAAATTATATAAAATTGATGCAACTAAAATTATCAATGTTTTTTTTCTGTTCAAAATCATTTAAAGCAAAAAGAATTTTCATAAAGAACTTTGTTTGTTAGAAACTTTAATAGCAAAAACAATTATCATAAAATAAAATAAATAAGTAATTAGAAACAAAATAAAATAAATAAGTATTTTGTTGTAAGTAGAAACAAAATAAAATAAATAAAGAAAAAAGAAAAGAAATAAACTGGGGAAAATATAAAAAGCCACCTACTGGACCACCACGGCCTGAATATGACTAGAAACCCACCCATGGGCCAGGATTCAGGCCCATAGAAGGCCCAATAGGGCCACATGCAGATACAGTGTGTGTAGGCCCGAAAGCCTGCATTTGAGAGGAGCTCGAGAGGGCAGCGGGAGTGGGGCTTATTAACCACTCTCAAGCTCCCTCAACTAGTGAGGTAGGACTAAACTTTCGTGCCGCGACGCGGGCAGCACAAGGCCTTTAGTCCCGGTTGGTGCCACCAACCGGGACTAAAGGTATGCATTGGTACCGGTTCATGGTACCAACCAGAACCAATGCCCACCCTTTAGTCCCGGTTGGTGCCACCAACCGAGACCAAAGGCGTCTACTTCCCGCCCTTTGGGCTGCTGAAAAGAGACCTTTGGTCCCGGTTGGTGGCACAACCGGGACTAAAGGTGGGCATTGGTCCCGGTTTGTGGCACGAACCGCGACCAATGCTCTGTCTATATAATCAACACTTGTGAAAATTTCCGTTTAGTTCTTCGATCCCGCCCCTCTGCCTCGTCGTCGTCGCGCGCCATCCCGCGCCCCTCCGACGTCGTCCCGCGCCGCCCCGACGCCGTCGCCGCCCCGCGCCACCCCTGCCCCGACGTGGCTGCCCTCTGCCCCGACCTCGTCGTCGCCACCCTCTACCGCGCCTCGTCATCGCCGCCCAGTGAGCCCCCTCCCTTCCTCCGCGCCACCGCCCCTGCCTGCTTTGCTTACCATGCGCCGCCGCCACCGCCCCGGGCTGCTCTGCTTTGCCGCGCGCCGTCGCCGCCCCGGCTTGCTCTCTGTTTTTTTTCATACACTTTTTTGTTCATTGATGTGTGTGTGTGTATGGATGTTGTATGTATATGTATAAATATGCAGATGTATGTATGATCCATGGATGTGTATGCATTGATGTATGATTTTTTTGTTCATAGATTTTTTTTGTCAATTTATGTATATATATGTTCATAGATATATGTGCATATTTAGAAAAAAAATTGTGTTGCAAAAGTTACATTTAAGGTTAATTGATTTAGTGCATTTTTGGTTATTAGTTCTACTGTTAGTGCATTTTAGGATAGTAGATTCTAGGTTAGTGGATCGGAGAGGGAAATGTAAAATAATGAAAAGGAAGAAAAGAGGAAGAAGGAAGAAGGAAGAAGAAGAAAAAGAAGGAGAGGAAAAAGGAAAATAAGAAGAGGAAGAGGGAGAAGAAGAAGAGGAGAGGAAGAAGTGGAGAAATAAATAAGAAGAGGAAAAAAGAAGAAGAAAATGAGGAGAAGAAGAAAGGAATAGAGTCCTCTATTTCTTTCTTCTTCTCCTTATTTTTTTTCTTCGACCTTCTCCTCTATTCCTTTCTTCTTCTCCTCTTTTTTTTCTTCTTCTTTCTCTTCTTATTTTTTATCGGGTATGTCGTTTTCGATATACCCCTCCCCGATAACTTCGACATGAGCGGGGGTCGATAAATAATAGAACTAGTTAAACTAGTTTATTTTTAGTAAGTACTACTTTATTTTATTTATAGTAAGTGCTTAGTAGTTGAACTAGTTGATTTAATAAAACTACTTTATTTTACTATAGAAGTAGTTTATTTTTAGTAAGTACTACTTTATTTTATTTATAGTAAGTGCTTAGTAGTTGAACTAGTTGATTTAATAAAACTATTTTATTTTACTATATATAGAAGTAGTTTACGTTTAGTAAGTACTACTTTATTTTATTTATAGTAAGTGCTTAATTAGTAGTTGAACTAGTTGATTTAATAAAACTACTTTATTTTACTATAGAAGTATGTTATTTTTAGTAAGTACTACTTTATTTTATTTATAGTAAGTGCTTAGTAGTTGAAATAGTTGATTTAATAAAACTACTTTATTTTACTATAGAAGTAGTTTATTTTTAGCAAGAAAATGAATAGAACTAGTTTATTTTTTAGTTCAAGCAATTATTCCCGCATCGACGTCGACGATGCCTATCCCGCATCCTCGTCATCGACTCGGCGGAGGAGGCCGGCTTGATCAGAGGGGCCATGTCCGAGACTGGGCTCCGCCGGGCTGGTATTGGGAGGTGCTACCTTCCGGGGGGCATAGGTTGGTGAGGAGCCAGCCCGTCGTTGACCCGATCCTTGTTTGGTGGTGGTCGCGTGGGCCAGTGACGGTGCCTAGGCTTCCGGACACCGCGGAGGTGGTACGTCACCGTGCCAGCGAGGAGGACGAGTATGTCCGTCGCTACATGGATGCGTTGGAGGGCAGGTTCGACAATACCTGGCAGGTTCTTCAGGGATCTCACTGGAGCTATGATCCTGTGATGGTTCCTTCCCTTTGGGTGTCCACCGCCCGCGTCAATACCCGTCGGGCGCTACGGTTCTAGCTGTATTAGCGATGCTATATATATGTATGATAGTATTCGAGGTGTATTAGTGATAATATTCAACGATGTACGGACGAAAGAGATGATGTAGTTTTGCTTATAATTGAATGCATGCTAACTTGAATACTACTTTGGTTTACGATTTGGTTTTGTTTATTGAATGCTCAAATTGGAAAACTACTCCTACTTTGAATACTAAAATTAGAGAGCACTATGCAAGGCGTATGCATATGATTAGTTCATAGCTTATAGGGTTTTTGTTGTCGCGGAAATCTAGGAGCCCTCCTCCATCATCCCCGCCGTCGTCCCCATCACCGACCCCCTCCAACCTCAAGGTGAGAGCAGCCAAATCCTTTTTTAGAAAGATAATTAAATGATATTTTGGGTTGACTTTAAGTCTGTCGAGTCTCCACCATATATGAGAGGACGAAGAATCCCGACTATTGTCGTGGGGCAGCTTCTCCTTTGTTCCTGTGTGCTAGACAATTTGGTGTAATGCACTCGGGAACGAAAGCAGGAGCTACCATCACCGACGGTCACAAATGTCAGAGAGGAATCAGTGAGGGAGAGTTCCACCATATATATATGAGAGGACGAAGAATCCTGACTGTTGTCGTGGGGGTCGCTTCTCCTTCGTTCCCATGTGCTAGACATTTTGGTGTAATGCACTCGGGGACGAATGGAGGAGCGACCATCACCAACGGTCAAATGTATACACCACATGAGCTGAGAGTTTTCAAGAAAAGACTCGACAGGCCGATAGTCAACCCGTGATGAATAATAATGATCTAATTTAGTTTTTGTAGTACATATATTTAATTGTATAAGTTTAATCTTTGAATTATGAACGTAGGAAATGTCGTCATTGGACGATGAAAGTCTCCCGGGGGAGTGCCGCTGGTGCCACGACAATCGAGGTTTGTGCGACAGGCCTCACCTGGATGATGATCGACGCTTCAGCATTAAGCTCGAGGAGACCTTCGATGTTGAAACGGTACGCAACATCGACAAGTGTTTTTTCGTAATTAAGCATGACTTCAACTATTTCAACGTGTAATTTTCATCTTTTACAATTCGAGTATAGCTTATCCCATGCCATGCAAGACGCTATGTCTTGGAGAGGATGGATTTTGTAGACCATGGAAATTTTGAAACGAAGAAAATCCACCTAAGGACCCATCATGATGTGGATTTTCAAGTAAATCTGTATAATGCTGAGAGCGTAACCCATTTTGGTTGCAAAAATTGAGAAGCATTTTGCAAGACGTATGGTTTTGATGAGGGTATGCTTGTCACCATGGATCTTGGTGATCCTGACATCGACCAAGACAATATGGACATTTGGATCCTTGTTGATACGCCTCCAGTTCTACCGCTATGTGAGTTTCTCAAACATAGTTAATTATTAACTAATTTATATTGTTTATTTCAAAATAGTTGATAACTTATTTCCATTGACAGCTTATTTTCATTGTTCAAACAATATGCGGAACATGGTAGATAAAACCCACTACACCGATGGCTCTGCGTTAACTTATCAGGAGAAAAATCATCTAGTCGGATTTTGTACTGATCTTGAGAATTACAATATCTACAATCAAACTCCTCAACACTATGGTCAATACGTGCCACTAGTGCACGTGTTGAACTACGGTAACTACCATGGAGATACCCTGGTAAGATTTTTTACTATTACGACATCCGTGCATCTTTTGCATACTTCTAAAACTAGTACATCATTGCTAACTATGAAGTTATTACTATGTTTTTCAATAGAGAATCCCAGAGGATTGTGTGCCTCATTTGATGTATCAGAATGACAGCCTTCGTGTTTTGAACATATATCCAGGTCATCCTACGAATCTCAACTGTCCATACCGAATTTCTAAAAGAAGTGGAGACATGCTAATCAGAGAATGGAAAAAAATGTGTGGACAGTCATAAGGAGGTTCTTGGAAGCAAAAGGAAGCGCCGCGCAAGAATTGGAGACATGATGATCTCCATTCTCCATAATGGAGAGTCATGGTCTATATTGTTTTATGCTATTTTACCTTAAATAGGGTATTTAGGTCCTGCCTAATACTGATGATCATGTGCTAAGAACAATTAAGTACGGTTGGTTCGATGACTATCAGGATGATGATCGTATGACTTGTTATTAATAACGAGTAGAAGTTGTATGATGATGATTAGTAGGACTTGTTATTATGATGATGCATGATGCGAGCATGAAGAGTTATTATATATATGTGGGTGAAATGAACATGGATTGGATTGAAGTGAAGGCAACATGCATGTGGTGCATGTCGAAAGTAGTACAATCCAAACTTGATCAAGTTAGGATTAGTATTACTTTCGACATGCACCACATGTTGCCTCACTTCAATCTAAGTCATGTTTAGGCATAGCAGTAGTAGTAGCATGGAGATAAGAGAGGACACATCTCTCTATTAGCTACATATAACAACCTAAATTAACCCCCAAAACCCCTAAACCACCTCCATTAAAAAAACAGCCCCTGAAATGCTGACGCGTGGAAGCTTATTGGTCCCGGTTGGTGCTACCAACCGGGACCAAAGGACCTCCTGCCTGGGCTCGCCGGAGCGGCCACGTGGAGGCCCATCTGTCCCGGTTAGTATAAGAACCGGGACTAAAGGCCTAGGGCATTAGTAACGACCCTTTAGTCTCGGTTCCCCAACCGGGACAGATGGGCCTTATGAACCGGGACAAATGGCCCTTTTTCTACTAGTGAGCCAGACCCGTCCGAGAAGAAAACGGGTTGTTTGGTTGCCTGGCCCGCACGAAACTTAAAGCAGCCCTCAACTAAGCCCGCTAGGAATGCCTGAATCAGCAATTTTCAGTGAGCCAGGCTCGAGCGATGCAGGGGAGGGGAACACGACATTGACAACCTGCGAGCAGGGAGGTAGTGGGAGCTCGCGAGTGTCTCCGTAAAAGCGGGGGACGATCTCGCATCATTGCCCGCCGATTCGGTTGCCCTATATAGCCAGGATGACCATAGCGGCAAAACTCCCGCCATCATTTCCCTTTTCTTGAGCTTTCCCTCAAGCACGGATCAACATCGACGATGATGTAAGCGGCGCAACTTCTCCAGTGATCGGTTGACAGCAACGGCGAATGGACTGCTCCTCTTCTCCGGCATGTTCAGTGCCTCCTCCATGGCTCCTCCGATGGCGTCTATGAGTTCGATCACCTCCTCCTCTCTACTAGTTCTAGCTAGATCTATGAGCATGTGGTACGGTTAGATTATCCGATATGTGTGACTTGATGTTCTAGTAGCTAGTTGTGATGTATGAAGCATGCTAGAAGTTGTTTCAATGTCGGCAAGGATTGATAGCTAGTGGTCATGGATGGATTGGTAGTATGCCTTGATGTGTGGTATGCTAGTGTGCAAGTATTTGGTAGTGCTGTCTTGAACTAGATCATCCATGTGTGCATGTGGTAGTGCTAGTTCGATCTATCCGTATTTACTGGTAGTTCCTACTGTCGATCTATAATGTGTTGTGGTCTTGATAATGCTTACGTTTGTAGGAGATGAGCATGCAAGAGTTTAGTCAGGCAATCTTCCTATCCGAGAGCCAGTTCCTGGTGTCCTACGTCGAGGACTCCTAGCCTCCCATCAACTAGATGCCTCCTGATTCAGACGTTTTCAAGGTGCCCGCTACGGTTCCCCCATTTGTGTTCGCTCAGCCAAATGCTGCAGCTTATGCTGCTGCGCAAACGACAGCCTCAAATGTGAAGAAGGATGATAGGGGGAACAACATGAAGTGGCAACCGTTCCTGTCGACAATTCGTGCTTAGCAAGATGTGTGAGATCATAGCGAGTGGGGTGAGGACTGACAAGGGTGCCTGGTTGCCCAGGGTGTCTTCAAGAGGAGTACCTAGTGTGGGTTGCCTCGTTTGCCTCGGTAGCGAGGCTTGGGGCGCTATGTTGTCCTGTCTTGGCTGTCGTTGTGGGCATGGGCATCCGGGGCACAATGTACTCCTCCTTCGATGCCTCATTTGCGACGTCTTCCTCGAATTAGGCTAGCTCCTGATATCCACTTGCCGATCTTCTAGGTACTAAGCGTGGAGAGTGTGTTGATCTAGTTTGCTTGGAGTTGTTGTCGTGCTCGAGGTGTTCGGATACGGTTGTGGCGCGGCTTGTGTGCTCTGTGTCTAACTCTTCGCTATTTATGGCTTGAGTTTGAGCATGGCGAGTAGGGTACCATATGGTTTTCACTTTCAGTTAACTTTGAATAAATAAATAAAATCAGAGATTTCCGTTATTTCGATAGATACTGAAATAGTTGCCTTTTCAGTCAACATTCAGTTCAGTAGTACACACAGCTTCAAAAAATTGCCTAATTATTCCCCAAAAAATCAAAATATTTGTTTAGGTTGAAATCTATTTCAAGTGAAATTTGACGTCTCTCCGAGGCCTTGTGCCCTTGAAGCAGGGCAAGCGCATGGTTATGTTGTTTTTCCTCACCCTCACCCTCTCCTTCATTGCATCTCGAGGACCTTCTCCACTCACCGGTGCTCCTCGCAGCAGCCAACCTTGAAGCTGCACCTCTCATCTCTACGTACAATCATCGAACCACCTGGGACTGGAGCGTGCCAACATACCTCCTTGTAGTTTGATTTGGACATGCTCATCTTTCATTCAGAAAACAACTGTACACAGTCACATAATTAATCTGACAATCTAGCAGAAGATTATGTACCACCACATCATCCCGAGAAAGTGTCATGCTTTACAAGTGTTAGAGTGTGGCGTTGAATTGTACTACATCATGCTCAACACAAGCAAATAACAAAATCACCAGACGGTATAAATGCAACTCGCAGCAAATATTACAAGTAGAATTCCTTTGGTCAACGAGGATGCATGAAACTAACTGAGCCATGCACTAACTAACTTCTCACCGAAGTTATCACTCTTTTTGTTCTATAAAATGCTATGGGGTTGCCCACCTTTTGTATCTAAGCAGAGATAAGCAGACACACCGAAGTTACAACAAAACCCTGCACTTGGGCAGCGTCCTAGAAGAAAACAATAACATGGTTGCAACTAAGCACAAATAGGAGATGTCGGCGTTGGCAGTACAGAAGATGGGGGCCAAGTTCAACAGGGTGTACTCTGAAAGTCTGGAACCATGTAGTAGTTCTGTAGAACAGTATAGATGTTGCAGCCTCCAGGCTCTCTGGGAAATTTTGAGCACTACTTCCATGCTGCACATAAGAGCAGGTAACTATGAGATAATGTAGACCTGTCGGCGCATCAAACCGGGGGTGCACAATGATGTTTAAGATCGTGGAGCAAACGGTTACCTTGGTAGATTTACGTAGAACGCCCAAACCGAATAATATAGTTGAATCTTGCAAGCCAGATACCCATTACCATAGCTCATAATAATCTTTGCTCCTTATGGTCCTCTTTCAACTCCATCAATTTAATGTCAGACCGAACAAAAATCTTTCAGGTTGATTCAAGCCCTTGATTTTGCAAACCTGCGCGTGTGCAGTAGATACACTGCCTACCAGACAAAAGACTGCAAACATAATGACAATTCCTTTATTCATTCGGAATAATGATGACAAAACAAAAGCATTATTGAAACATTGTCATTCAGATCAAGCAAATTTGGTTCCTAGTGCTGAGTGTAATGCACTGCTACTCTGCTACTGTGTTTTAATAAAAATGGTTGTGTGCATCACATAATGCAGCAGCCAGGGGTATTCCTCCTTTCGAAAATAAATGTCTAATGCCCTGACCAGTGCTTCAAACGAATCACTATCTCAGTTAATATGTCTTACATTGGTAGTGGCGCACCATTACTAGACGTGCTCTCAGAATCAGAGAATTCATCCTTTTGCTATGGCTATACCATTTGGCACAACTAGGTGTGTTCTAACGAAGTACATGAATATCTATCTAGACATTTATGCATGGAGAAATGTGACATAATATATCCTATTGTAACGTCAAGAAAAAGAAGTGACATTAAGCATTGCAAAAATATGATTAGTATGACAGAAAGCATGGCAGGATAGATATGTACCTTGTTTTGTATGTGAGCAAGCTTCTTGCTCTCCTCTAATTTACACCACTGATAAAGGTAATAGCACTCATCAATCTCTAGGTTTTTGAGGTTGGTGAGTTGATGTATGCCCTCAGGCAATGACTTGATACCATGACATATATGGATAGTAAGTTCCTTGAGAGAGGCGGGCATGACGCATACCGTTTCTTGGTTGTGAGTGCGCTTCATCATTCCCTCCAATGATTCATTAACCACATGCTCTAATTTAGGGCAGTTGCTAATTTTTATTTTCTGAAGGTCGGTTAGTTGTTGTATGCTTTCGGGTAAAGACCTCAAGACATCATTGGAACACACAACAAGTTCCTTGAGAGAGGTTAGTTCGCCTAACCAATGTGGCAGTGATAAATTGTGGCAATAGGACAAGTTTAGTGACTGCAGCATTGTGAGTTGCCTCATGGTCTCATTCAACTCTGTTACACCATTGCTCCACCTTATTTCCAGACTTTGTAGAGATGCGAGCTCACCCAACCATTTTGGTAGTTCTTCCATGTGTTCGTCTTCTAGGCATAGTGCTTCCAAAGACGATAGATGATGGGTGATCTCTGGTGAGCCGGTTAGATCACCACAATTGTGAATTGACAAAGAAGATAGTCCGGTGAAGTGTTGAAGCAACCTCCACCGATGAGGCCCCTTACAGTATTTAACTGACAACACAATAGTTATTGGAGAAGTGGAGGAGGAAACACTGGCGTGTGACACAGTGCACTCATCCAGTGATGATAACACATTATCACTGTGTGATATCACCCATGATTTAGCTTTAAGCAGAGACCTTTTCATCCTTAACATGGGGCAACCATGTATTTCCAATATTTGAATCACATGCTCCTCATCACTTGAGTATGATGTGTTCCACTCTTCCACGTTTGCCATATCTCTGAGAACCAACGAGACTAGGTTTGGTAGTTGGCCCACCAGCCACGCAGGAAAGCTGACACCATTGTATCCACATATCTCCAATTTCTTCAATGTGCTTGGTGGCACTAGATTTTTCAGCAACATTTTGTCATAGACAAATCTCTCAACACCTCTAGTCCACTCCAATTTCAAGTCCTTGAGGCTATGCTTTTCCACTAATTTGATACGATCTGCCTCTCCTGGGGACTTCACATTTTCAAGTTCAGATATCTGCAGCTCAACAGGATCTGTGGATTGTAGCAGGACAAGGTTGCTGCTAGATTCATCATCATCACCAGCACGCACCACAAAGTATGGTAATGATACTGTACTACCACCAAGATGAGGTATTCTGGAAAGAAGGTCACATCCCTTCAAATAAAGAAACTTCAAACTACCAAGTGTGTGTATACTTTCTGGTATCTTTGCAAGAAGTATGCATTCCGAAAGATCCAATGTACGCAGCTTTCTCATGCGACAAATACTTTCAGGTATGCTTTCAAGAGAATGATTATAAGACAAGTCCAAATGCTCTAGATCAGAAAGATTATTGCCTAAATGGTTGATCAGACTTTGAAAGTAATTCCCATAATGATTTTTTTCCAATGGTGAACCAAGTAAACATGATCTCTTCCTATGATATTTGGTATCATCATATTCTAGTTGTGGTTTCAAACATGTATCTTTTAAGTTCAAATATCTCAGATTGGTAAGACCCACCAAAGCCTCTTGAAGACGATAAATACTATAACAATGTGATAACTCAAGATGCGCCAAATTTTTTAGACTCCCAGGAAACATTGGCAATGTTGTCATATCTCGACAACCAGATAAGTTTAAGTACTTGAGTTGAATGAATCTGCCCAAAGCTTCAGGGAGCTTTTGAAGTACAGAATGGTCTGAAGATAAGTTTAAGTACTCGAGTTTGGTAAAGGCCCCCAAAAATTCTGCTTCTTCGCAACGTTGAACATATGAGCTGAATGATAAGTTCAAATACTGCAATTTGGATAGACCACTTAGATCTTCAGGTATCTCTCCGATATTTGGGCAGTATGATAAGTTCAAATACTGCAGTTGTGTGAGGCTCCCCAGGAACACCGATATACCTCGAACACCATAGCAATTTGATAAATCTAGATGCACCAATTCTTTTAGCCTGCTAAAAGATTCAGGCAGTTCTTCAATTCTTGAACAACCCGCCAAATCAAGATACATTAGACCCTCAATTTCTCCAATTGACTCTGGTAGTGCTAAGATTTTAGGAGATCCATGAAGGTTCAGATAAATTAATTTTGAAAGCTTGGTGATACTATCCGGAATCTCTGCATCATGGATTCTTGGAGCACTAAGATATCTCAACTGCTTCAACACGTGAATAGAATCTGGAAATTTATGCATGGAGCACTCGCTTAAGTCCAAGACACGCATGGACTTAGCAGATGAAAAGGCAGCGTCATGAAGTTCACTTTTGTCACACTCCATAAAACGAAGTGCCCTTATCTTGGATGACTCCAATGGCTTGGAACAATCATTTAGCAATGCAAAGTGGCAGCAACCTCCCCCTGTGTTGCCTTGTTTGCTAGCAACATGTACTTCATCGACCATGACCAATCTTGCTAGATCATGCACCAAATCGTGCATGGTGAACAATCTATCATTTTCATAATCCATTCCTGTAGTCTGTAAGGAAAACTTAGGAATGTAAGTTCTTAATAGACCAACCATTTTTTATATTAACGCATTTATTGCATGCTAAACTAGTAAAATATAATGGCATGGGACATACTACAAATAGTAAGACAAATGCACTTAATTGTGTAGGTCAAACACTCGTGGTATGTAAGTCACGGGTTAGTGAACTAATTGTGTTATTTCTAATGCTAATTAATTCTGGTAGTTGGTCAAAGTGATGCACAAAAGGAAAATTGCTCAAGTGAGATTTGGGAAGCTGCGGTTATGTAGTGTTACATGCAGAGACAACTTGGAAATCAAATTTGGTCCAAAGAGTGTGAATTGTTCGCAGCTCGTGTCGCCTCCCCCGTGGGCGACTCGGGAGGGCTTAGCCGCCGCCGCCTAGTACCTCCAGCACCTTTCTCCCCCTCCGCCGCTGCCAATGGTCGGCGCCGGGCAAAGCCCGTGCGTGCGACGGCCACGGCGGAGGGTCTCTCCTCCCGTTCCCGGATCCGCGACGGCGTGGGCGTCCTGATCCGCGGGGTGCGGCCCTCCCGACGGTGTGGCGGATCCCGGAGGCGGCGGACTCGCGGCGGTGCACAGGTGCCCAGATCCATCTATGTGGGACCCCCGGTAGCGTGCGGGCTCCCGGCGGCGGCGGGATCGGTCGACGACAAGCTTGGGCAATGGCGTAGGCCGCGCGGTGCCGGATCTCGTCGCTCGTGGCGGATCTCGCCACTCCGGCCTTCGTGGAGGGACCTGGACCAGGGGTGGCGGCCCCGTCAGGCATGGCGACGGCGCCCTCGGCTGGTGACATTCGCGGGGGTGGATGGATGGCGTCTTGACGGCGTGGGCGGTGAGTCGCCGCTGGATCTCCTCCGCGCTGCAGGTTCTCTCCCGCTGCACTTGGTGGCTTACGATCGCGGTCGTCGACCTCGGTGCGTTCGCGGGGGCTGGTAGAGGTGATATCGGACCAGAGGAAACTCTGGATGACTCGTTCATCCAGACGGTGGCGACGACTAGGGTCGTCGTTCTCCTCCTTGTAGGCGTTGTCGAGGTCCCTGCCCTCTACCCCGACCCCATGCCCGGGTGAAAACCCTAAATCTCCTTAGATTGGGCGGCGGCGGCACTGCGTGTGTCGTAACCTTCTTGGAGGCGCCGCCTGGGGCGTTTGGGTGCTTGGTTTGAGGAACTGCATGTGGAGGGGATGGGACCAGTGGCAACAGGTGGTGTTTCGCGTCGGAGGAGCGGTGTGGAATCTAACACGTCGACAACGGCGGGTCTCAGCGGCATGGAACAGCGGGGTCTCGCCGGTGGGCGTGTGATGATGGACGAGTGCAGGATGGTGGCGTTGTCTGGCGTCGTGGTGGCGTTGACGACAGCTAGACCGGGCAAGGTAGATGCAGCAGTACATCACTGAAGTTGGATTGGTGGCAGGTGGTTGCGGCGGCCTCATACCCGGCAAGCGTCCTGGTTGAGGAGTGCGCCGGACTGGTGGGTGCCTCATACCCGGCAGGCGTCCTGGTTGGGACCTCAGGTCATAGATGTTAGGTTTGTCTACGAGGTCTGTTTGGTATTAGGCTTAGACTATCAGCATCCCTACATCAACTGGATAGGAGTAGCGACAGATGTTACCTAGACGGTGACTATAGTCTTACTGTTGTATGACTTTGTAAGGTCTTGTGTGAATAATTAATAA
>NC_041380.1:600056592-600075044 GCF_002162155.2 Triticum dicoccoides | reverse complement strand
TTTTAAAAAGATGCAGAGACAACTTAAATAAAATTTACGCACCAAAATTTGAAATTCTCGCTGCACCTGAACATTAATGTTGATTCTATCATACTTCCATAAGATTTAAATTATATTTTCTATTACGAAACATAGCTTAGAAAAATAACATTAATATTCTAATATCTAAGCATGTGCTAGGGGTGAGTTTTGCCAGCGTATAAACAATGGGCATCTTCATAGTTTCTAATGTTATTTTGAAAATAGTATGTCGTAAGAAGATGCAACTTTATAATAGGGTACATCGTACTACGTAACAATAAATATAGTAAAAACAAGCAGATTATGAAATATATTTTTTTGTCCATTATTTATCAAGAAAGCATAAAGGGTGCTTATCAAACCTACGATAAAGAAGCATAAAGTAAGTTAATCCAACTTCTTGAATGATGCATCCATCCTCTATTCTGATATAAATTCTATGTAGATGAATTTTATAGGTGGATATTTGTATTTCTTTAGACGTAGACCTTGCAAGACAATAATTTTTCGCTATTTATGATTTCATATTCTTATGATTAGATGTTATATAGGAATAAGTAGAAACCACAACTCCTTTCCTTTACGCGTAAAAAAATGATTTCGACGTTCATTTGTTTTCTTCCAAAATCCTCCATTTTAGTTCTTCCACCCTTGCATAGAGAGAGAATGGGAAAAGAGGGGTTAGTTTTATTTTTGTTTTCCCCTTAAAAGATAGACTTTGAAATAGGAGTCATGGAATAATGTTGAATTCAAATGTTTATTCCTATAGTGTAAGAAAAGTAAATTGAACTAAATTCATAGATTTATGCCGACCCTAGTGTTGACGATAGCATACTTCCATAAGATTACAATGTATTTTCAATTATGAAGTATATCTTAGAGAATTACATCAATATTTGTGTCATGACAGCAAGCAACGATCCGATTGTGGCGTACGTGCGTGACGTGCTTTTGTATTCAGCCGGCCGGCGACGAGTTTACTAGCGAGGTAACCTACGTCGCTGTGTACATGCGGTACAGGCTAGCTGAGAACATGAAGCAAGACCGTCAGCTCCGCTTCATCGTCTTGGTCGTCCATCGTTACATGTCACCGAAGAGTACTGGCAACGTGGCCCGAGCCAACAGATGACAGCAGGAAAGGTTGGCCATGGCGGGGAAGGAACCTGGGTGCGTGATTGATAATTACTGAAGTACCCAAAATGCCCTTAACTAGTCAATATACTACCCAAAACCTCTAGTAGTATTGGTTCATCTGGGCCCTCCAACCCACATAAATGAATGGCCCAAAATTGACTTGATGCACTGTAAAAGGTCTCGGAGGATATCCCAGGGGCGTGTTTTTCCTATGTATGTATGAACAATAACTATCTTTTGAGAAGTTATTTGAAAAGTAGTATGTCGTAATACCATAATGAGATGCAACTTTATGACACGATACATCGTAAAAGATTGCGTAAAAAATATCGTAATGGATACTTGGCCATTATCATGCAATGTGTTTAATGTACATATACGAATCATGTAATTGCCTTACAATAATTCAAAGCAATCATAGAAATTGTTCACTTTATAAGGTATGTACTAACTCACCAGTGCTGACTTTGAATGTTCAAGGAAGGACAGGCCCAAAAGTTGCCTAATGCATTTCTCACCAAGCTTCCAAGTGGATAAATTGTTTGTTGCCTTGATGAAACCCAGAGAAATCCACTGATGGATCAGGTCATCTTTAACTATCTTGTAACCTTTTGGGAAAATCGCACAATAGGCAAAACATATCTTCAAATACGAAGGCATAACACTATAGCTTAACTTCAATGATGCAAGCGCATGTGTCAAGCTTGTATCTTCTGAATCAGATAAATTCCAGAAATCACTGTTTCTCACCGACTCCCGTTCATCAAAGGAGAGAGAATGCAACATGTGTCCAAGCGATTGCGCTGCTAAAGCCACGCCTCGGCACTTACTTGCGATGTCCTGGCCTATGTGATGCAACTCTTCTTTGTCGTCTCTCAATTCAAAGTCACTCTTTTGCTTTATGATATTCCAACACTGGTCATCTGTTAGTGGTACTAATTTGTGAGGTTGAATTGTACAAATTTTCTTTGCAATGCCCTCATAGCGTGTGGTAACTATAACAACCACCTTGCCACTCTCTTCAACCTTTAACAAACCCATCAACTCTTCCAAATGAGAATTGTTATCTTCCCATAGGTCATCTAAAACAATCAGTATATTCTTATTGGCAATGAGCTTTTGAAGGGAATTATGGATCATCTCCTTTCCAGTGTACCCACTCTCATTCTCTTTCTGTGATAGTTGTGATATTATAGAATTGCCAATTTTCTTCAAATCAAATGTCTGGGACACATAAACCCACACTTGGGAGTATTCTCTAAATTGGGAACTATTGTAAACCATTTTTGCCAAGGTTGTTTTTCCAAGGCCTCCAATGCCATAAATGGGAAGGATTGTGATCTCTTTTTTCATGCTCTTGGATAACGATGCCAATATTTTCTCTTTCTCCCCGGTTCTCCCAATTACATGTGTCTCCAAGGTTGACGATGTTTCCCGTATATCCGTAACCTTTGGCTCACTGGCATTAGTACCTTCCATTAATTCGAATTTCCTGTGCTGATCTGTTATTACTTCTAGACCCTGCCTCATCTTATCCATCTTATTGGCCATTGTAATCTCAGGGCCAATTGTGAGACAAGAGATCATAGTTGCCAAATAATTTTTGAAGGAGGACTGCAAGAGGGTGAGTTGTTAATACAATGTGAAATAGAAACTTGGCAAGTACTATAGTATATGGTATTACAAGTGTATTCATTCAACCCAATATGAAATGAGATCGAAAGTGCGATGAAAACTAGCCTAGAAAGAATGTGTGAGGAACAGGGGGAAGGAAAAGAAATGCAACAAGTAATAAGTATAAGTCCAACTCACCAATCAATTCATTTCTTGCACTACATATACTCTGTGAGCTATAAGCCGAGTGTGTTATATCGGGTACACGGCTTACTTGCAGCACCGTCACGGAGCCGTTGGCGGGCGGCGCACGGGCCATGTGGCAGGTACGTTTTGCTGTGAGATGTGACTTAAGCCGAGTGCATCCTAGATGCAACCTCGGCTTACATGAATGCACGCCGTGTCCTTTTTTTTTAAGACGAGTGCATGCATATAGGATTCACGGCGTACGTTGCTGTAAACCGAGTATGCTTTGTTCGCCGTGTGTCCTTTGAGGCATACTCGGCTTAGGTGTAAGTAAGTCGTGAACCCGTGTTTTAGCACTCGGCTTAGAGAAGGATACAAGGCAACGTGTGTTTTTCCTGTAGTGGGAGCTACTGGAGTGGTGGTAAGAGGAGCCGACTAGTTTCATGCAGGGTAAAACAAAATGAAACTGTTTCACATACGAGAAATAGTGTCCAATCTTTGTACGACCAAGAAATCCAGCGGCCGTAGCCCTTTCAAACTACGATGTGCGGCTGGATTTTAATCATCGTACAGGAGCCATAGGAATTTTGTCATCATATAGCACGATTCAAAATAAGATGGTATGAAAATGTTTCAGATTCAGGAGCCTATCCTCCAGCAGACTCAAGAGCTTAGTAGCTTAGTGGGTGTTTTAATTCTTTCCAATGTGGCAGCTCATTGTGAAGCCAAATAAGCTACCGCTCGCTCAGCAGTCAGCACCCACTGTGTGTCTGGATGCAGTAAATGTGAGGTAAGGGTACCGAGACACGTGCTTTTAGCATAGTTGTAACTATGCAAGGTGATTAATCTAAAGAAAAACTGTGCTAGGTGATTTGTTTTGTACTACTACAAGGCTTTTATTTCTCAAAAAGAGAAGAGTAGCATACAATACGAAAACACACTAATAACAAGTTAATGAACTTTGGTTTTCTCCACGTACGTACCTTTCGCGCAGACGGCTGTATGATTGCTTGCGTGTCGGCTTCGAATTCATCAATCATATCGGAGATCTCATACATGAAGTCCTTGAGCCGCTTCAGCCATAGACGTGTCGATCTATCCGTGATCGACCGCCTCCGGGCGTCCTCAAGCAGGGCATCGACACCCTCCAGCTCCATCTTCGTCTTGTTCAGGTCCTCATCGAAGTTCATCTTCAGGGCGATCTGACCACCAATCACAGAACCAATCTGCTCACCCACCACCTTGAGGATGGCAGCGGCAAGCATGCCACCAAGCTCCGCCATGGCTGCTGCTCGCAGCCTGATCTCACGTCGGGGGGTTGAAGCTAGGTGGAGGGAGCAAGAATGGTAGGGTAAGACGTTTGTGAAGTGTGTGATGGGGTAATCTTATTCTTATTGCATTTGGGTGCCCGCAACTGCATCAAGCTAGTCAACTCTATGCCGTATCTTCATCTTGTACGCATTTTATATCATTTTGTACAGATATGAACAGTTGTGCACATCGTGCGCACGATTTGTGCGGCCCCTTCCTGCTGAGAGCCTGAGACTTTGATCCGGTCTTTGTTACTTTTGTTTTGTTTTGCACATTCTGATACAGAGCACATACGCTAATGACGCTCTACATGCATGGTTGACAAAGCTATAGAAATGACGATGATACCTCGTCCATTAAAATTGAGCCGTTTGAATTCGCCGAGTTTATTGGCCGGCCCTCCATGCTGATACTGTTCAGAAAGCCATTTATTACCACGGCCATTTACATTACCTTTATTTTTACCAGAGTTGGGGTGGTTCTGGCATAATGTCTACATGGAAGGAAAGAACGTTGAGTCAATACAATCCGAATCTTGGGAAAAAATTAAATGAAAAAACAGGAATAATTAGGGAACTTTTGGAGGTAGGAAAAATATAGTTAAATGAATAGAAGCAATTAAAGTGATGAAAATCAGGAAAAAAAACAGTTAATATCGGCAAATTGGATAATTAAACATGGGAAGAGTGTAGGTAAACGCACGAGGTGGTCCGGCAATTAAAATCGATTCCCCGCATAAGCGATGGTAAGCTATGTCGTAGTAGATTTATGTTATATATTCTTATATGTGGCGTGTTGCATCTATTCAGTTTGCTGCTTTTTTGTAACGACTTTGTGATACTATTGGGGCGTGTACATCTGTGGGCACAGAGACGGTGAGAGTGATCTCTTTCATTATTAAGAAAACCAAATTTAATATTTACAAGTATCAACCATAGATTAGGTGTCAAGACAAGTGGATCAGCATAAAGTTTGGCGTCCTTAATGTCTCACCAGGGCAGTTGCCTATGTCAACTCTATGCCAAATGCCAAGTCTTTGATGTCTTCATTTTATATGATGGATCGGTAATGAACAGTTGTACGCATCGTGCTAGCATGATTTGTTTGGCCCATTCCCGCGGAGACTTTTTTTTAAACGTGCCATTTTATTAATTAAGAGAGAAGGTAAAGAGGTTTAGGCCAAAGGCCGAAGTTACAACAAGCACTCTCGTGGCATAATATTACTCAAATGTTTTGCTCCCGCAAGGCTCCTAAAGCGAGGCCTCCTCTTTGATTCTAGCAACAATGACTCCAGCTGGGACAACAATATTCAGAAAAATACATGCATTTCTCTCTTTCCATAGCTCCCAGGAGATAAGTAACATCAAGGAAGCAAGTGGCCTTCGCGAATGGGTTTTCTTGAGCGCACTATGGTCTCACCACTCCTTAGCAGAGGTCGCGGTCGCCCACCCATTAGGATGAACATCATGCAGTTTTCTATAAGAAGTTTTGGCAGGTGGTGTGAGAAGAGCTAGTAAGAGAAGTTTTGCAGGCGGTGAACAGCGGGGTGATCCCCGAAGGATGGAATTCAACTACTATTGTCCTCATTCCGAAGGTGGAAAACCCGGAGAAGATAACACAATACAGACCAATTAGCCTTTGCAACATTGTGTATAAGGTAATCTCGAAGATGCTGGCTTCTAGATTGAAGTTACTATTACCAAACATCATTAGTGAAACTAAAGTGCTTTTGTGCCTGGCCGGTTTATTATGAACAACGTCATAGTTTCATATGAATGCTTACATACAATGAAGAAGAGAAAGAAGGGGAAAGCAGGTACATGCGCGGTAAAACTTGATATGCACAAGGCCTACGATAGAGCAATCCTTACCAAGTTGGGTTTTGACAGTAGATGGATCGAGTTGATAATGGCATGTGTCACTTCGGTGGAGTACAAAGTAAGGTTTAATTCCAATGAAACTCTACTGTTCTCACCTACCAGGGTTTTCCGGCAAGGGGATCCCCTATCGCCATATTTGTTCTTTTTAAATCTCCCATAAGTTTGCATTTATTGTTTGCTGACGATTCCCTTGTGTTGATGAAAGCAGACCAACAAAATGCCCACACATTAATGTCAATCTTGGATGATTATTGTGCGGCTTCAGGCAGTTGGTGAGTGACGCAAAGTGCTCGTTCTGTTTTAGTCCTAACACGGAGGTGGAAATCAAAGCAGAGATATGCCCGGTTCTTAGTATCATGACCAAGTCTCTGTGAGATAAATATTTGGGCTTCCCAACTATGATCGGTGTGGATAAGGTAAATTGTTTTAAATGTCTAATTGACAAGATCCAGGTATTGGTGAATGGTTGGAAGGAAAGAACTTTGTTCTTTGGTGGAAAGAAGGTGTTTTTAAAAGCGGTGGCCCAAGTCACCCCAACATATACGATGAGTGTGTGTAAATTTCCGAAGAAAATATGCAAGGGGATCACTGACGCAATGTCACATTATTGGTGGGGGCGTGAAAAAACAAAAAAAAATACACTAGTTTGCTTGGTGGAAGATGTGTATGCCAAAACAGAGAGGGGCATGGGTTTCCGGGACATCCACAGTTTTAATTTGGCTATGTTGGCCAAACAGTATTGGAGGCTGATAGATAATTACAACTCCCTTTGTGACAGAGTGTTGAGGTCCAGGTATTATCCCTCTGGGGATATTTTGAACTGCGAACTAAAAAAGGATCATCGTATGTTTGCCAAAGTATATGGGCCGGGATCCAAACTTTCAAGAAAGGGTGCATTTGGAGAGTTGGAGATGGAGCAAAAATAAATATTTTGGATGACTGTTGGATGCCTAATAGTGCCTCCTGCAAGGTGATAACAGTACTTGGTAGTCAGATACTTACCACGGTGAGTGAACTCATCGACCCATCTTTGGGTGAATGGGATGAACAACTCATTAGAGATAATTTTTGGCATATTGATGTTGAACGGATCCTACAAATTCCTTTGCATCATCAATCTACAGAGGATTATGTGGCTTGGCATCTAACAAAAACCGGGACCTTCTCGGTTTGATCTGCATACTATAAACAGTGGGAGGTTACTTATATTCAGGCTGACTTGGCTGGAGGGTTACACAGCGGATCCACTTCACACCCAATTTGGAGAAAGCTATGGAACCTGAGGCTGCCGGGTAAGATCAAGATTTTCTTGTGGAGATGCTTGCATAGAGATAGATAAACGGTAAAGTAAATATTTTTAGTATTTTTGGTTTATAGATCGGAAAGTAAAAAATTGCAAAGGAAGTAAATAGGAAACCAATATTGTAGATCGGGAACTTAAATGATGGAAAATAGACCCAGGGGCCATAGCACTACTAGAAAGACGACCTTACGTGAGACACATTACTCCCGGTTTGATTTTGGTCTGGTACTAACGGTACCATTAGTCCCGCTTCGAACGGCTATGCATTAGTCCCGGTTCATGTTGAACCTTTAGTACCGCACGAACCGGTACTAAAGGGGTGGTGGTAGGCTGGCGTCAAGCCGGGGCCCCACGAGCCCCTTTAGTCCCGTTTGTGACACAAACCGGGACTAAAGGTCTAACCTATAGTCCCGGTTTGTGTCATAAACTGGGACTAAAGGGGTCTAACCTTTAGTCCCGGTTGGAGACACAAACCGGGACTAAAGGGCAATTTTCAAACTCT
Source organism: Triticum dicoccoides (assembly GCF_002162155.2). Lineage (NCBI taxonomy): Eukaryota > Viridiplantae > Streptophyta > Magnoliopsida > Poales > Poaceae > Triticum > Triticum dicoccoides. The sequence continues at coordinate 600,067,093 of NC_041380.1, read as the reverse complement.
ACCCCCTCCCACCCCCACCCCCCCTATCGCCTTTTCAGTTTTGAAAAAAACCAAAAAATGATAAAAACTTCAAAAATTAAAATCCTTCGAGATGTAGTTATGTTACTACATCTAGTAGTTAGGGAAATTTAAAAATATAAATTTCGACATGTTTTGCAAAAAAGTATAATGAAAAAGTAAAACGATTATCCCTTTTGCATACGATGTCAAAAAAACGTATAATATATTAAAATGTTCAGCACGAAAATCCACATCCAATTTCGACATCCATAGGCCATTTTGCAAATTTTTAGAAACCTCAAATTCTAAAAGGAAAAAAGTTATGCTCAAATTTCAGTTTTTTTGAATTTCGGTTAAATCTGGTCAAACTGTGGTCAAACTACCTATTCAAGAAATATTAGTGTTACTAAATAATTATTCAAGAATATTAGTGTTACTAAATAATTATTTTAGTTTTTTCGAGTTTTGGTCAAATCTGGTCAAACTGTGGTCAAACTACTTATTCAAGAAATATTAGTGTTACTAAATAATTATTGTATTTTAGAATAATAGTTCCAAACTCAAACAGTGAAACGTGTGACTTCATACTCAAGCTAAACTCCTGCAGGTTAATAGGATTGACAGCTTACTATTGTCAGGAAAACAATAAGTACTGACTTGGAAACTAGGGGGAATAGAACTCGGAAGTTAAGGGTGCTTAGGATGGAGTAGTGAGAGGATGGGTGACCGGCCCGGAAGTTAGACGATTTAGAATGAGTGGTGTACACTTGAGGAGTTATGAGGGGTGATTAGAGACTAAATCGTCAAATAATTCAAAAAATTGAAATTCAAAAAAATCAAAGTTTTTTCCCAAAAAATGCAAAAAAAATCCTTTAGTCCTGGTTGGTGTTATCAACCGGTACTAAAGGTCCCCCAGACCACGGCATGGGCTCGTGCCATGTGGTGGGCCTTTGGCCCCGGTTCGTGTTGAACCGGGACTAAAGGTGGGTACCTTTAGTCCCCACCCTTTAGAGCCGGTTCCAGAACCGGGACTAGAGGTCCTTACGAACCGGGACTAAAAGTCGTTTTTCTACTAGTGTAGGATTCACTAGAGGCTTCTCTCAAGATAGAAAATATTACGGTGGGTGAACAAATTACTGCCGAGCAGTTGATAGAAAAGCGCAAAGTTATGATGATATCTAAGGCAATGATCATGAATATAGGCATCACGTCCGTGCCAAGTAGACCGAAAAGATTCTGCATCTACTACTATTACTCCACACATCGACCGCTATCACTACAAAATAATACACTTCCGTCATGATACGTGTTTGTCACAGTAGGTCGCTTTTTTTTCATGCATGTACATCCATGACAAATTTATGACAGAATCAAGATAGTCATACTTGTGCTGTCGTAGAAGTGTTCCATGACATTACCAAAATTATCATCACGGAAGTGTCCACTTCCATGACAATAAATTGCATGTCACAGATGTGCTTTCGTCAAGGGTGACTGACACGTGGCATCCACCGTAACGGAACGCCGTTAAGCTATCGGGTCAGGTTTTGGATCCGATAACCCGTTAACAACCCCAACCAATGGGGATTTTCCATGTGTAAAATCATCATTGGCTGGAGGAGACACGTGTCAACTCATCCAATGGGCGAGACACACCTATGATATGTTGACATGTGGACTGGCCCATCAAGTTTAAATGGGCCGGCCCAACTGAAGGCCCACAAGATTTTGCGGACCATAATGGGTCGGCCCAGCTAAAGTCCCACAAGATTTTGCGGACCATAATGGGATGGCCCAGCTAAAGTCCCACAAGATTTTGCGGGCCATAATGGGCCGGCCCAGGTAAAGGCCCACAAGATTTTTTTGTGCCATAATGGACCGGCCCAGGTAAAGCCCACAAGATTCTTGCGGGTCATAATGGGCCAGCCCAGCTAAAGGCCCATGAGATTTCACCGACATTAATGGGCCGGCCCAGCTCTAGGCCCACAAGATTTTGTGGACCCTAGTAGGTCGGCCCATTAACTGCCTGCCATGTTTTGGGCCAAATGCCGGCCCATATTTGATCCGGTCCATTAATGGCCTGCCACGCTCCGGGCCTAATAGTGGCCCATATGAGATCCGGCCCGTTAAAGGCCTACCACGTCCTGGGCCAAATTACGGCCCAGATCAGGCCCGGCCCTTTAAGAGGCTTTGGGCTCAATTATGGCCCATATCAGATTCGGCCCGTCAACTGGACACTATGCTTTTGGGCCCACTTGCTAAAGGTCCACTTAGTAATTCGGCCTGATATTAGTTTTGGCATGTTAAGGGCCCGTTTAACATTTCGGCACTATATTAATTTCAGCCTGTTAAAAGCCCGTCATATAGTTGGGCCTAACTACGACCCGGTTTGCATCCGGCCTGCTCGCAGCCGATATCTGATTGGGACAAACAAGGACCGAGACAATTTTTCGGCCTGTTAAAAGCCCGTGGGATTTGATTCGCACAATCATGGGTCGGGGTTCATTCGGGCTGCTGCCGGCCCGTGAGCTGATCGGCACGTTTCAGGCCCAACCTACATCGTGATTGCATGACGACCCGATTATGTATCGTAATTTTACGGTTTGGTCGGTTTACTACGAAGACAGGATATATATACAGTAAAATAACTGCAGTATCGTGAATAAGAAAAAACCTATACTATACAATAAAGAAATTACGGCATATTACATCCACTGGGTATCAAAGTTCGCCACTATGATAATAAAGCACAAGCAGACAGCAGATTACATACACTGGGCATCAAAGATCGCCACCGGTGCAAATAAACACGCCGACAAAATAATATACAAAACCAACGGCACTTAAATAGAGTTCAAGAAAGGTTAGCCCTGCTGGGGAGCTGCAGCGCAAGCAGCTGAGCAAGATGATGAGATTGCGCTTATTCAACACTTATATCTTCCTCACTCTGAAAGATAAACAAGCAGACAGATGACAGGTTTTGCACATAAAAGTATCAGTGATGAAAATTCATCACATTTCTTACTGATGAATAAAGTGACACAGTTTATGTTGGGGAACGTAGTAATTTCAAAAAAAATCCTACGCACACGCAAGATCATGGTGATGCATAGCAACGAGGGGAGAGTGTGATCTACGTACCCTTGTAGATCGACAACAGAAGCATTTGGTTGATGCAGTCGTACGTCTTCACGGCCCGACCGATCAAGCATCGAAACTACGGCACCTCCGAGTTTTAGCACACGTTCAGCTCGATGACGATCCCCGGACTCCGATCCAGCAAAGTGTCGGGGAAGAGTTCCGTCAGCATGATAGTGTGGTGACGATCTTGATGTACTAGTGTCGCAGGGCTTCGCCTAAACACCGCTACAATTTTATCGAGGACTATGGTGGCAGGGGCGCTGCACACGGCTAAGAATAAGATCACGTGGATCAACTTGTGTGTATCTGGGGTTCCCCTGCCTCCGTATATAAAGGATCAAGGGGTGGGTGCGGCCGGCCTAGGAGAGGCGCGCCAGGAGGAGTCCTACTCCCTCTGGGAGTAGGATTCCCCCCCCCCAATCCTAGTTGGAATAGGATTCACGGAGGGGAAAAGAGAGAGGGGGGCCGGCCCCCTCTCCTTGTCCTATTCGGACCAAGGGAGGGGAGGGGCGCGCGGCCCATCTTGGGCTGTCCCTTCTCTTTTCCACTAAGGCCCACTAAGGCCCATATAGCTCCCGGGGGGTTCCGGTAACCTCCCGGTACTCCGGTAAAATCCCGATTTCACCCGGAACACTTCCGATATCCAAACATAGGCTTCCAATATATCAATCTTTATGTCTCGACCATTTCGAGACTCCTCGTCATGTCCGTGATCACATCCGGGACTCCGAACAACCTTCGGTACGTCAAAACGTATAAACTCATAATATAACTATCATCGAAACCTTAAGCGCGCGGACCCTACGGGTTCGAGAACAATGTAGACATGATCGAGACACGTCTCCGGTCAATAACCAATAGCGGGACCTGGATGCCCATATTGGCTCCTACATATTCTACGAAGATCTTTATCGGTCAGACCGCATAACAACATACGTTGTTCCCTTTGTCATCGGTATGTTACTTGCCCGAGATTCGATCGTCGGTATCCAATACCTAGTTCAATCTCGTTACCGGCAAGTCTCTTTACTCGTTCCGTAATACATCATCTTGCAACTAACTCATTAGTTGCATTGCTTGCAAGGCTTAAGTGATGTGCATTACCAAGAGGGCCCAGAGATACCTCTCCGACGATCAGAGTGACAAATCCTAATCTCGAAATACGTCAACCCAACATGTACCTTTGGAGACACCTGTAGAGAACCTTTATAATCACCCAGTTACGTTGTGACAGTTGGTAGCACACAAAGTGTTCCTCCGGCACACGGGAGTTATATAATCTCATAGTCATAGGAACATGTATAAGTCATGAAGAAAGCAATAGCAACATACTACACGATCGGGTGCTAAGCTAATGGAATGGGTCATGTCAATCAGATCATTCAACTAATGATGTGATCCCGTTAATCAAATGACAACTCTTTGTCCATGGTTAGGAAACATAACCATCTTTGATTAACGAGCTAGTCAAGTAGAGGCATACTAGTGACATCTGTTTGTCTATGTATTCACACATGTATTATGTTTCTGGTTAATACAATTCTAGCATGAATAATAAACCTTTATCATGATATAAGGAAATAAATAATAACTTTATTATTGCCTCTAGGGCATATTTCCTTCAGTCTCCCACTTGCACTAGAGTCAATAATCTAGATTACACAGTAATGATTCTAACACCCATGGAGCTTTGGTGCTGATCATACACCTCATGTTTTGATCAACGGGTCTGCTACATTCAGCTCCGTATGTATCTTGCAAATCTCTATGTCTCCCACCTGGACTAGATCCCGGATGGAATTGAAGCGTCTCTTGATGTGTTTGGTCCTCTTGTGAAATCTAGATTCCTTTGCCAAGGCAATTGCACCAGTATTGTCACAAAAGATTTTCATTGGACCCGATGCACTACGTATGACACCTAGATCGGATATGAACTCCTTCATCCAGACTCCTTCGTTTGCTGCTTCCGAAGCAGCTATGTACTCCGCTTCACATGTAGATCCCGCCACGACGCTTTGTTTAGAACTGCACCAACTGACAGCTCCTCCGTTTAATGTAAACACGTATCCGGTTTGCGATTTAGAATCATCCAGATCAATGTCGAAGCTTGCATCAACGTAACCGTTTACGATGAGCTCTTTGTCACCTCCATATACGAGAAACATATCCTTAGTCCTTTTCAGGTATTTCAGGATGTTCTTGACCGCTGTCCAGTGATCCACTCCTGGATTACTTTGGTACCTCCCTGCTAAACTTATAGCAAGGCACACATCTGGTCTGGTACACAGCATTGCATACATGATAGAGCCTATGGCTGAAGCATAGGGAACATCTTTCATTTTCTCTATATCTTCTACAGTGCTCGGGCATTGAGTCTGACTCAACTTTACACCTTGTAACACAGGCAAGAACCCTTTCTTTGCTTGATCCATTTTGAACTTCTTCAAAATCTTGTCAAGGTATTTGCTTTGTGAAAGTCCAATTAAGCGTCTTGATCTATCTCTATAAATCTTTATGCCTAATATGTAAGCAGCTTCACCGAGGTCTTTCATTGAAAAACTCTTATTCAAGTATCCCTTTATGCTGTCCAGAAATTCTATATTATTTCCAATCAGTAATATGTCATCCACATAGAATATCATAAATGCTACAGAGCTCCCACTCACTTTCTTGTAAATACAGGCTTCTCCGAAAGTTTGTATAAAACCAAATGCTTTGATCACACTATCAAAGCGTTTATTCCAACTCCGAGAGGCTTGCACCAGTCCATAAATGGATCGCTGGAGCTTGCACACTTTATTAGCTCCCTTTGGATCGACAAAACCTTCCGGTTGCATCATATACAACTCTTCTTCCAGAAATCCATTCAGGAATGCAGTTTTGACATCCATCTGCCAAATTTCATAATCATAAAATGCGGCAATTGCTAACATGATTCGGACAGACTTAAGCATCGCTACGGGTGAGAAGGTCTCATCGTAGTCAACTCCTTGAACTTGTCGAAAACCTTTTGCGACAAGTCGAGCTTTGTAGACAGTAATATTACCGTCAGCGTCAGTCTTCTTCTTGAAGATCCATTTATTCTCAATTGCTTGCCGATCATCGGGCAAGTCAACCAAAGTCCATACTTTGTTCTCATACATGGATCCCATCTCAGATTTCATGGCTTCAAGCCATTTTGCGGAATCTGGGCTCACCATCGCTTCTTCATAGTTCGTAGGTTCATCATGATCTAGCAGCATGATTTCCAGAATAGGAATACCGTACCACTCTAGCGCGGATCTCACTCTGGTTGGTCTACGAGGTTCAGTAGTATCTTGTCCTGAAGTTTCATGATCAGTATCATTAGCTTCCTCACTAATTGGGGTAGGTGTCGCAGAAACAGTTTTGTATGATGTACTACTTTCCAATAAGGGAGTAGGTACAGTTATCTCATCAAGTTCTACTTTCCTCCCACTCACATCTTTCGAGAGAAACTCCTTCTCCAGAAAGTTTCCAAATTTAGCAACAAAAGTCTTGCCTTCGGATCTGTGATAGAAGGTGTATCCAATAGTTTCCTTTGGATATCCTATGAAGACACATTTCTCCGATTTGGGTTTGAGCTTATCAGGTTGAAGCTTTTTCACATAAGCATCGCAGCCCCAAACTTTCAGAAACGACAACTTTGGTTTCTTGCCAAACCATAGTTCATAAGGCGTCGTCTCAACGGATTTTGATGGTGCCCTATTTAACATGAATGCGGCGTCTCTAAAGCATAACCCCAAAATGATAGCGGTAAATCAGTAAGAGATATCATAGATCGCACCATATCTAGTAAAGTACGATTACGACGTTCGGACACACCATTACGCTGTGGTGTTCCGGGTGGCGTGAGTTGCGAAACTATTCCGCATTGTTTCAAATGTACACCAAACTCGTAACTCAAATATTCTCCTCCACGATCAGATCGTAGAAACTTTATTTTCTTGTTACGATGATTTTCAACTTCACTCTGAAATTCTTTGAACTTTTCAAATGTTTCAGACTTATGTTTCATTAAGTAGATATACCCATATCTGCTTAAGTCATCTGTGATGGTGAGAAAATAACGATATCCTCCACGAGCCTCAATATTCAATGGACCACATACATCTGTATGTATGATTTCCAACAAATCTGTTGCTCTCTCCATAGTACCGGAGAACGGTGTTTAAGTCATCTTGCCCATGAGGCACGGTTCGCAAGTACCAAGTGATTCATAATCAAGTGGTTCCAAAAGTCCATCAGTATGGAGTTTCTTCATGCGCTTTACACCGATATGACCTAAACGGCAGTGCCACAAATAAGTTGCACCATCATTATCAACTCTGCATCTTTTGGCTTCAACATTATGAATATGTGTGTCACTACTATCGAGATTCAATAAAAATAGACCACTCTTCAAGGGTGCATGACCATAAAAGATATTACTCATATAAATAGAACAACCATTATTCTCTGATTTAAATGAATAACCGTCTTGCATCAAACAAGATCCAGATATAATGTTCATGCTCAACGCTGGCACCAAATAACAATTATTTAGGTCTAATACTAATCCCGAAGGTAGATGTAGAGGTAGCGTGCCGACCGCGATCACATCGACTTTGGAACCGTTTCCCACGCGCATCGTCACCTCGTCCTTAGCCAATCTTCGCTTAATCCGTAGTCCCTGTTTTGAGTTGTAAATATCAGCAACAGAACCAGTATCAAATACCCAGGTGCTACTGCGAGCATTAGTAAGGTACACATCAATAACATGTATATCACATATACCTTTGTTCACCTTGCGATCCTTCTTATCTGCCAAATACTTGGGGCAGTTCCGCTTCCAGTGACCAGTCTGCTTGCAGTAGAAGCACTCAGTTTCAGGCTTAGGTCCAGACTTGGGTTTCTTCTCTTGAGCAGCAACTTGCTTGCTGTTCTTCTTGAAGTTCCCCTTTTCCTTCCCTTTGCCCTTTTTCTTGAAACTAGTGGTCTTGTTGACCATCAACACTTGATGCTCCTTTTTGATTTCTACCTCCGCAGCTTTCAGCATTGCGAAGAGCTCGGGAATAGTCATATTCATCCCTTGCATATTATAGTTCATCACGAAGCTCTTGTAGCTTGGTGGCAGTGATTGGAGAATTCGGTCAATGACGCAATCATCTGGAAGATTAACTCCCATCTGAATCAAGTGATTATTATACCCAGACATTTTGAGTATATGCTCACTGACAGAACTGTTCTCCTCCATCTTGCAGCTATAGAACTTATTGGAGACTTCATATCTCTCAATCCGGGCATTTGCTTGAAATATTAACTTCAACTCCTGGAACATCTCATATGCTCCATGACGTTCAAAATGGCGTTGAAGTCCCGATTCTAAGCCGTAAAGCATGGCACACTAAACTATCGAGTAGTCATCAGCTTTGCTCTGCCAGACGTTCATAACATCTGGTGTTGCTCCTGCAGCAGGCCTGGCACCCAGCGGTGCTTCCAGGACGTAATTCTTCTGTGCAGCAATGAGGATAATCCTCAAGTTACGGACCCAGTCCGTGTAATTGCTACCATCATCTTTCAACTTTGCTTTCTCAAGGAACGCATTAAAATTAAACGGAACAACAGCACGGGCCATCTATGTACAATCAAACATACATGAGCAAGATACTATCAGGTACTAAGTTCATGATAAATTTAAGTTCAATTAGTCAAATTACTTAAAGAACTCCCACTTAGATAGACATCCCTCTAATCCTCTAAGTGGTCACGTGATCCAAATCAACTAAACCATGTCCGATCATCACGTGAGATGGAGTAGTTTCATTGGTGAACATCACTATGTTGATCATATCTACTATATGATTCACGCTCGACCTTTTGGTCTCCGTGTTCCGAGGCCATATCTGTATATGCTTGGCTCGTCAAGTATAACCTGAGTATTCCCCGTGTGCAACTGTTTTGCACCCGTTGTATTTGAACGTAGAGCCTATCACACTCGATCATCACGTGGTGTCTCAGCACGAAGAACTTTCGCAACGGTCCATACTCAGGGAGAACACTTCTTGATAATTTAGTGAGAGATCATCTTATAATGCTACCGTCAATCAAAGCAAGATAAGATGCATAAAAGATAAACATCACATGCAATCAATATAAGTGATATGATATGGACATCATCATCTTGTGCCTGTGATCTTCATCTCCGAAGCACCATCATGATTGCCATCGTCACCGGCGCGACACCTTGATCTCCATCGCAGCATCGTTGTCGTCTCGCCAATTTTATGCTTCCACGACTATCGCTACCGCTTAGTGATAAAGTAAAGAATTACAGCACGATTGCATTGCATACAATAAAGCGACAACTATATGGCTCCTGCCAGTTGCCGATAACTCGGTTACAAAACATGATCATCTCATACAATAAAATTTAGCATCATGTCTTGACCATATCACATCACAACATGCCCTGCAAAAACAAGTTAGACGTCCTCTACTTTGTTTGTTGCAAGTTTTACGTGGCTGCTACGAGCTTAAGCAAGAACCAATCTTACCTACGCATCAAAACCACAAAGATAGTTTGTCAAGTTGATGCCGTTTTAACCTTCGCAAGGACCCGACGTAGCCACACTCGGTTCAACTAAAGTTGGAGAAACAGTCACCCGCAAGCCACCTATGTGCAAAGCACATTGGGAGAACCGGTCTCGCGTAAGCGTACGCGTAATGTCGGTCCGGACCGCTTCATCCAACAATACCGCCGAACCAAAGTATGACATGCTGGTAGGTAGTATGACTTATATCGCCCACAACTCACTTGTGTTCTACTCGTGCACATAACATCAAACCATAAAACCTAGGCTCTGATACCACTGTTGGGGAATGTAGTAATTTCAAAAAATTTCCTACGCACATGCAAGATCATGGTGATGCATAGCAACGAGGGGAGAGTGTGATCTACATACCCTTGTAGATCGACAACGGAAGCGTTTGGTTGATGTAGTAGTACGTCTTCACGGCCCGACCGATCAAGTACTGAAACTATGGGACCTCCGAGTTTTAGCACATGTTCAGCTCGATGACGATCCCCGGACTCCGATCCAGCAAAGTGTCGGGGAAGAGTTCCGTCAGCATGACGGTGTGGTGACGATCTTGATGTACTACTGTCGCAGGGCTTCGCCTAAGCACCGCTACAATTTTATCGAGGACTATGGTGGCAGGGGGCGCCGCACACGGCTAAGAATAAGATCACGTGGATCAACTTGTGTGTCTCTAGGGTTCCCCTGCCTCCGTATATAAAGGATCAAGGGGGGGTGCGGCCGGCCTAGGAGAGGCGCGCCAGGAGGAGTCCTACTCCCTCTGG
>NC_041380.1:600050145-600056377 GCF_002162155.2 Triticum dicoccoides | reverse complement strand
GGGCGCGCGGCCCATCTTGGGCTGCCCCTTCTCTTTTCCACTAAGGCCCACTAAGGCCCATAGAGCTCCCGGGGGGTTCCGGTAACCTCCCGGTACTCCAGTAAAATCCCGATTTCACCCGGAACACTTCCGATATCCAAACATAGGCTTCCAATATATCAATCTTTATGTCTTGACCATTTCGAGACTCCTCGTCATGTCCGTGATCACATCCGGGACTCTGAACAACCTTCGGTACATCAAAACGTATAAACTCATAATATAACTGTCATCGAAACCTTAAGCGTGCGGACCCTACGGGTTCGAGAACAATGTAGACATGACCGAGACACGTCTCCGGTCAATAACCAATAGCGGGACCTGGATGCCCATATTGGCTCCTACATATTCTACGAAGACCTTTATCGGTCAGACCGCATAACAACATACGTTGTTCCCTTTGTCATTGGTATGTTACTTGCCCGAGATTCAATCGTCGGTATCCAATACGTAGTTCAATCTCGTTACCGGCAAGTCTCTTTACTCGTTCCATAATACATCATCTCGCAACTAACTCATTAGTTGCATTGCTTGCAAGGCTTAAGTGATGTGCATTATCGAGAGGGCCCAGAGATACCTCTCCAACGATCGGAGTGACAAATCCTAATCTCAAAATACATCAACCCAACATGTACCTTTGGAGACACCTGTAGAGCACCTTTATAATCACCCAGTTACGTTGTGACGTTTGGTAGCACACAAAGTGTTCCTCCGGCACACGGGAGTTACATAATCTCATAGTCATAGGAACATGTATAAGTCATGAAGAAAGCAATAGCAACATACTACACGATCGGGTGCTAAGCTAATGGAATGGGTCATGTCAATCAGATCATTCAACTAATGATGTGATCCCGTTAATCAAATTACAACTCTTTGTCCATGGTTAGGAAACATAACCATCTTTGATTAACGAGCTAGTCAAGTAGAGGCATACTAGTGACACTCTGTTTGTCTATGTATTCACACATGTATTATGTTTCCGGTTAATACAATTCTAGCATGAATAATAAACCTTTATCATGATATAAGGAAATAAATAATAACTTTATTATTGCCTCTAGGGCATATTTCCTTCAGTTTAAATTTGCATTAACACAATATGGTATTGTTCAGGTCAAGACATGGCAGGAAATGACATTGTGAAGGAGTTGGCAGCTTCACGACACCACTGGATTATAGATCAAGAACTCATAAGTATCAATGGTTAGTGTGTTGTCAATTTATACCATTTCAGATTGGCAAATAAAGAGACGGTTTAAATAATAGTAGAATGATATGGCATTGTTCATAGTTAAGACATTGCAGAATATGACATTGTGCTATAGTGGGTAGGTTCACCACACCACTGGATTACAGATGAAGAACAGAAGCATAAATGCAGTGCAAAAGAAGATCACTTGCTCTGTATAGTTTAATTTACATGGTATGAAGAAGGAACTTGGTTGTACAACTGAAAACTTAAATGAGAAAGGACGAACTTTTGTTTATGAACTACATATAATAAACTTTAAACAAGTAATTTGATGCAAACACCAAAAATAAACAGCTGTTGCAGTCATGCCTAACCAAATATATACAATAAAGTTTGAAGGCTTGAGATGGACAAACTTACATTATTGGTGAAGACATGCTCTATAAAGGCCTTGTCCATGCTGAGGGGGGGCAATTCAAGAAGTTTACCACAGAATCTTCTTCAAAAGCATTGCCTTTATTCTACATTTTGTTAAGAGTAAATATATATGTGATAATATACGAAAAAATGGAGAATATTTAAGATAAGATGAAGAGTGATGCTACATAACCAAGTAGCTATAAATGTAAGTGCAGCGATACAGGCAAAAGGTACAGCCAAGAGCAATGCACAGCTAAACTTCTTCAGTACCAACCTTATGGTAAGAGTAAATATAGATCTGATGTGTAGAAAATGGAGGGCAAAGGAAAATAAGCTGCAGAGTGATGGTACATGAACACCTACCTGTCATTATAAGTACATTGATAAAGGACAACATGTACTTACAAGAACAATGCAGAGCTAAAAAACATTGGCCTTGGATATATTCTACACTAATGTAACCATTCATACAGATCAGATAATTTGGAGTGAACAATTGATAAAAACATTGGCATTGGATATATTCTACACTAATGTAAGCATTTGAGTGGAAAAACATGGTACGATGACAGATGGAATATGTATTGATAATGGATGGGCATGGCATCTCGAGAAATATGATGAGTAAACTAAGAAGATGGCGGTGCAACAAAGTAGAAGAAATGCAAGACAACATATGCAAGATACGCGCAATCAATAAACCTTGCCAAATTAGAACAGGCACCTTGATGGGTGAACAGTACAGGCCATCTGCCTTTGACTCCTCGAGGTTAGAATAGTCATTAGGATGATATTCTGAACAAGAATCAACAGGTGGGGAGCGTACGAGTTTCATTGCTTCCAGAATGGCACTCAATGCCTTGGTGCCAATTTTGTAAGTCATTGCAGTGTTCCACAATATTCTTCTGATGCGCGGATTCTGATATTCACTGTAATTGCGTATGATATCTGAGAACCATGAAAACATAAATAGTTGTGAGATTATCTTTATAATGCAGATAATATTCTAATATAGGGGCACCCCTGTAAACACTTGTGTGCTATCACTGGATTCTGATGAGAGAGTTCATGTGTGCTGTAATATGGTGCGTGCATTTATATAATCTGGCACAAGTACACAAAAAAATAGGCTCCAGAAGTAAGGATAGTTGGCAGATGATAGGTTCATAATATACTGTATAGAGAATTTATTGGCAAACCATGATAACAAGATCACACAGCAACTAGGCAGATCATAGTGTACATAACATGGGTACACCATAACCAGGATATATAAATCGGGAAAGTGGAACTGGCTGGAAATTACGGTGTTGTATTGCCGCTACTAATTGAAAGCCTATCGATCACGTACAGGCCAGCTCTATCAGCTGTTGACTGCAGATGTCCCTGCTCCCCTTCCTGACAAGGAACATACTGTGCTTCCCATACAGAACACCGCATGGGCCGCCAGCCGAACCACCGACCCCGCCCCCACTCGTGTCGAGTTTTCTTCGTTCAACGAGGCCCCACCACCGCCCCCCAAAACCACCATCCCCACCCAAGCCCCTTCGATCGCACCGGCGAACTCCGGCGAGCTCTGAAAAATCGACTGGCCCAATTTTGAAATTTAGTCTACTGTGATTTAACTAGTGAGGAATATAAAAGGGGAAAACCATGAGCATTGCGAGTATGGTGTTGAGCGTGCCATGGCGGATCTGAAGGTGCAAACCGGACAAAGGCAACTTCGTAACCAAGACAAGAAATCAAAGTAAAGCAGTGGTGATCTATTTTCTTGCTGCGATAAATAAGTTGAGCAGATACGAAAGAGTACCGCCTCTGGTGTGGTGCCGTGTACGCATCTGCTGAGAATTTGACGGTGCTGTGGTAGCGATGGCTGTCGGCAGCGTGGAAGCAGATCTAGGAGGGTAGAAGGTTGCGGCAGGGCACGGTGGACGAGACGGTCGTAGGAGCGGCGCCGGCAAGGTGGACGACGGCGGGGATGAAGCGAGAGGATGGGATGCAAGGATCCCGGTCCAAAGCCGTGGATGAGAGAGGTCGATATCTCGTAATGGACGGCGGCGGCGGGGTATCAGCTCCGGCATGGTGGAGGAGGACGGCGGTGGATGGGGTGGCGGACGGCGGCGGAGGAAGGAGGGTGGGGTGGAGAGGGTGTTTTGGCGCCCACGGAGTACGAATGGGGAAAAGGGGGATAGAGAGGAAGGGGGGAACCATGTATTCAGGGCGCGCTTGTCTCAAATGCAAGGAAATTTACAAACTTAGCCCCCGTTTCAAATTTCTACTACATCACAGCAACACTAGTCGGTTGGGGATAGGACGGTAATCTCGCATACACCGAATATTTGCCGTTGAGAGTTTGTTTTTGGCGCCCACCGTATATGAATATGAATCGGGGAGGGAGTCGATTTCGGCCGAGGACACACTGTGTTTTGGCGCCCACCGTGTATGAATCCGGGTGAGAGGCGATTACGTCACGTTTGGGTGAAATTACAAACCTACCCCTATTGAAACCAATAGAAATCCAGCATATAGGCTTTGCGTGGCAGGGATAGGCAGTAGTGATTTCTATCTCGCAGATTTTGGTTTCGGGCGGTTACTGTGACTTTCCCCGCTTCGTTCAAATTTTGCAGAGTGCACGTTTACCGTGCCAACTCAATTCGAATCCCGTTTCTATTCTATTTTTTTCGAGCGGGATCAATTTTTAATTGGAACTACATTCTATATACATCATTTTTTATATACTTTCAAAAGCACAACACCATTTATACATAAATATGATTTACAAATGGCAAGATCTCGGATTCATAAGGTTGTATCCATCAATTTGGATTTTCAAATATTTGAAACCACTTTATGTTGAAATCCAATGTATGCATTCCTCGCTAACTGTCTCCAATTAATGTGTGTTTCATGTGGGTATTTTTTACTTCTCAAACATGTATAATGTGTTTCACACACGCAATATATAGTGTAATCCTGTTTAGACATTAATTGCATATAAACCATGCATTGTTTGTAATTGAAGAATCTATGGATCACCAATATTGATAAACTATATAACATTACATGTGTGCCCAAATTCAAATGAATATGCATGTTTGATACACCAATTTGCGTTATGATATTATCGATGTCGTGATCTCCAGTTTAATTATTTGAATCCCCTTTAATCCAGATATTCGTCTCATATAGCTATCACTCATGCTTATATAGGACTATCTCTCTGGACCTATACGCGTTCATCGTCTCTCAGGTATCTCTCGTGCTACATGTATGTCGATAATGATCTTTTATCTTCGTAACACACTGACGGTACTCTCTCCCTCGACCTTCATCACTATATCTCTCTCTAAGTATATCTCGCTCCGTGCTATGTGTCTCTAACTATGGTTCTCCATGTGGAATCTCTTTCTCTCACACAAACACAAAACTTTGTCTCCCGGGGTCTCATTTCTCTCTACTATTCCCATGTGTGCCACTCGCACACCCCTCATACAGAGATGTCTTTCGCTCCTTAGATATGAGAACCTACGACTCTTCCTCTTCAATATCTCTTTCTCACACACAAACACAAACTCTGTCTCGTAGGGTCTCATATTTCTCCATTGTTCTGTTGTATGTCGCTCACACACACCCTCTCTCCCTAGAGATATCTTGCGTTCCCTCATATGTCTCTCTAGCTATCACTCTCGTTGTGAAATATCTTTCTCTCTCGCAGACACAAAACTCCGTCTCCCTGGATCTCATTTCTCTCTGATATCTGTTTGTATGTGACTCACACGCACCCTCGCTCTATCTCTCTCACACCCACACACATAACCCAGCCTTCTGATCCACTATACTCCTATCTCTAACGCACACTAGCTAGCATCTTTATCTTTCTATTTATCTGTTTCTCCATCAACCTTCTTTCTCGCCCTCACTCTTGATTCCTATCACGCACACTACATATGTTTCTCTCTACATGCAGTCAAGTGCCCTCTCACACACATATATAACTTCACCCTTTGAACCACCGACGGTCATCTCCAACACCCAAACTAGCGAATGTCCCTCTAGCTAGCATCTCCATCTCTGTATCTATCTATAGTTTCTCCGTCAACATTTCTTTCTCGCACGGAGTCTTGCTTCCTATCACTCACACTATATATGTCTCTCCATACATATGCATTTATAGGTTGGTCTATTTTGCACAATCGTTGCGCCTCACTCCCTCTGCTCGCCATACATGCATGCTCCAGCCCACGCCACTATCTCTTAAAGACAAAAACACATGCTCAATTGTCGGGACTTCTTCCATGCATGCATATTGTCATACCGATCCGTCTCTCCCATGTCGTTGATCTTATGACTTATGTCTTCTTTCTTTTATCTCGATCATGCGCGCGCGCACACACACATCCCACGTATACATGTATACCTCTCACACATGCACGTTCAAGGTCTCTATGTCTCCACATGTAGTTAATTACCCTCAATCCTAACACCACATCAAATCGTTCTCCTCTTTTGTGCACATAACTTCCGCCTGGATGGGTAAAACACACACTCACACTTAACAATCTCCTTCTAGCTACCCCC
>NC_041380.1:600031944-600049654 GCF_002162155.2 Triticum dicoccoides | reverse complement strand
ACACACGCAAGCACGCCACCCCCCCACACACACTAAGACTCCATCTCTCTCCCTCTCACACACACACGCACACACACACAAACTAAGACTCCATCTCTCTCTCTCTCTCTCTCTCACACACACCCCACACACACACTAAGACTCCATCTCACACACACATGCTCTAGGTGGAGCATTTGTTCCTACCACCCTTCATCCAACCTTACCCATATGATGAACAATCAGCTTTATTTACTTGCATAACATGGAAAAATTCCACTTTACTTTAGTAGTCAGCAAACTTATCATTTGTACCCTTATAAAAAAACGAGTTGGTGGTGATGGTGTGCCTGCCATCTTGTAATAGAGACCGTATGATCTATATCTGAGGATAGAAAGCAAACTATGATAATTTTACAAAAGATACCCGCACCTCTCTCCACATCATTATCTCCCGCAACCTCATTGCACAACAATTAAAAAAGGAATAAGTCTCTGGAACAATCTAGCATGCATGGTGGCCGCTGCCGCCTGCCGGCGCCGTCCATCCCCATGCCTCCGCCCATTCCGACTACCAGTCACCACCACGCTCCACTCCTCCTCGCCTTATCTCTCATCTTTCATTTTTTCGATGACATTCTCGGGATACCAGTTTTCCGATAAAATTCTCGAGATATCATTAGTTTTTACACATGGGATTACTCCTGCATGGGTCAATCACAATAGGTGTTCTGTAAAAAAATGCATATTGATGTTCCGTGCAATGCACGAGAATCTTGCTTGTAATTATATAACGCAAATCACGAGTAGGAAGTGACATTTTTTTGACACAACCACGTTAACATGGCCACGTAAATCACTAGCTAAAGTAAATACCATTATACTTATATCCCGATGCAAAAGGTTGAGTACATGTCCGAAGAGTAGAGTCGCACACACGCACTTTGTCTCTCAGAATCTCTCACACACACACCAGTTACGTGACGCCCACTTAAGTAGACACGTATGTTACAATTTGTGCACCCGCGGGTACACGTGATGCTGCGCATTTATTTAAGCCGGAAGGCGAACCCAAACAGTAGCTGCATTCATTCCCCTCCCGCCGCCTCTTCTCTGGTTGCCGTCGCCCGGTAGCCATGGGCCGGCCGAAGGTAACAACATACGCCATACTCCCGCCGGAGCGGTGCTTTAATATGGGAATTTTAGTGGCCATGCATGCATCTTTTTGTGCTAGCACTCCTATATAAGGGTTGACCGGTCGCTTCCCGTGGATGTGCGCGGGTGGTGGAAGAGGAAGGAAAAGGGAAGCGGGATGTGGAGTAACGTTTTTTACCACAATTTCCTAGGAAACCGAGTGCAATAATTGAGTAGTTTTGCAAACTACCAGTACTACACCTGAAGCGGTTCAAAACCTATACTCCCTTGCCAGCGCGTGCTTCCCGCGTGAAACGGTCAGCGTCGCCCTGGAGCGTCAGTGCCGCATTAATGCCCGGCCAGAGCGGAGGCGACCTCTCACTGGCGCCGGCTTTGAAGTGGCGCAACGGCCGAGAGAGCATCGCTTCCCGGTGCACGCGACTGCTCCGCGTCGAGACTGGCCATAGGCCCTGTTTGGATCCATGGGTTAGAGTTAGTTTGAGCTAGTTGGGGCTCAAATAGCCCTAAACTATCCAAGCATGATGGTTTAAATTGGAGCAAGTTGCACCGAACCCACCAAAAAAACTATCCCACCAAAGAGGTGCTAAGTGGAGATAGTTCTCATTGGGACCACTGAAAAATCACTTTTCTCTCTCCATGAAGTGCATTTATTGTCAATCTAACCCTGTCACCCAAACACCTCTTTGGCTACAGTTAGTTCAGGGTTAGTCATGAGTTAGTCTAACCTCTAGCTAAGTTAGAGTATCAAACAGGAGCAGTATAGGACATGCAAGTTGCTCAAAGCATATAGGCAAATTCGTACGTGAAAGGATTTTTTTTGTTTTTGAAAAAGGAACATGAAAGGAATTTTTTTTAGAATGCTCTTGGCATGTCGCTAACATATGATAGTTAACCGACCTCAATAGACGGCAGAAACGCCAGCCCCGCCGCACTTTGATAGAGATGAGGAGGGAGAAGCGATACAGGCTGCTGGATTACTAGAGATAGGTGTCGCGCGGAAGCCAAGAAATATGGTGATAGCGTGGGTTCGCCATGTACTAGTATGATGTAACTACACTTGGCTGCCATGTTTCGTACTCTTCCAGTCCACTGTGGAGATGATTGGTTAATTTTATATCGCTGAATAATATTAAATATTATGAGTGCAGACGCTCCACCACGAGGTTCCTTGCTTCTTCTCAGTCGTCCGAAATCTATGTTCTTCAACTCTATTTTGTTTACATGAGCTTTGTTCATCCTTTTGCCAACACGCGAGACATCTAGCATCAAGGTGCACGTGTTATGCAAGGATCGTTCCATCTATATGAAGAACACGTGGGACTGGAACTACGAGACGAACATGTACCAAGGAGTGGACGTACGAACCTGAGTAATGTAGCGCGGTAAGTGAAGTAGATAGGCACAAATCGTATGAACATGTGTGGCATATAGGGTGTGTTTGGTTGCGTTCTCGTCTCAGCATAGTTGTTCCCTCTTCAGGCATGCTCAACTCAACACCCCTCGTCATGCATGCTATATTCATGCATGCTTATAGTGTATTTGTGCTAAACTAGTGTGGACTCATGCACCCTCCATACACTCTACCAAACACCCAAAAGTAGGTCGAGAAGGGAACTCTTGGGCGGCATTTGTCTCTTACTACGTACTACCACTAAATGTTGTACGTGCAATGCACGGTGATGTTATGGAGTACGTGCCTAAGTACTCTACTACTACTATATTAGTTGGAGGCACATATTAACTTTTATATTTGTTTACATGTATGCCCCGAGACCTTCCAACTAGACGTGTCTTTGTCTCCATTTTTTTGTGGAAAACGTGTCTTTGTCTTCAGGTCGCACTTTGTATCGTTCATACCACTAAGTACTACTACGTGTGGTCTTCGACCCAGAAGTGGAAGAAGTGGAGACGCTCTACCACGCTGTTTTTTACGCTGGGCTCTACCACGCTGTTCATGTCCCACTCCTTTCGCTGACGTGTGGAACATCCAGCACGTGCCGTGTTTGGCACCCTTCATCGTAAGAGTTGAAACGCTAGCATTCATCAAAAATAAAAAATAATTATAAATCGGCAGTGATACTATTTTTTTGCGAACCAATCAGCAGTGATACTATACCTCGATATCGGAAAGAATACTACTCTATTCGCCAACATGTGGGACGTCGACCATCCTGGTCCACTTGCCATGCACGCAGAACTCCAAGGGGGTCACCCAGGTCATCGCGCCACAGTAACAATGACTAATGAGCTATCAAATCACAGGCCCACTTCCCACTTTGAAGTTGCTTGGACGAAGGAACCATCATGACTTCATTGAATTCCTGTTCTTGAAGAAAACTACTGTACCAGCAGTACTGCTAGCTATAGTAGTTACTACAACAGAGGCCTCCTTTCGTTCATAGGATACGAATATGAAAATCATAGGAAGTGAGATGACATGCATCTCAATTCCTACAGAGAAAGAGATGCCATTTGATGCTTAGGATAGGAATTTTTCCATTTAGTCTAGGCTAATGTACTGGTAATTTGCTCTAAAAACTACAGTAGTAACTAGTAGTACGGGTACATGCTCGTACTCAGACACACACACACACACACACACACACACACACTAACTACTAGTACTACTACTTCTCACATGCTGGCCAGACGTCGTCGTTCTCCTTCCCGGCTTTGTCGACGACACCCCACCGCGCTTGGATCTCCGTCGACCTCTCCACGGCAGCGCGTGCGTCCTTTTCTTTCTTGCGGCGGCGGGCCTCTCTTTTCTTGAGTGCTTTCTGACTTTTCCGCTTCCTCTGTGCGGCTTTGGCCGCCTCTTGCTCTACCGCCTATTTGGCCTTGGCATCTTCAAATTCCTCCCACATAGTTGTGAGGTCACGAGCGGCGATGAACTCGGCACAGTGGGATGCCATCGCTTCCCTACCATTTTGTGTGCGGTCATGGGCGGCGAGGAACTCGGCGCGACGGGATGCCATCGTTGCCTTACCGGTTAGTGTGCGGTGCAGTGGCATGAACGAGCTTGGTGAGAGCTCTGGGGTGGAGTGGCCGGACAACCGTATAGTGCATTGGTTTGTCAAGAGCTCAAGGACAGAAGACGAAGCAAATTTGGATTCCCCTTCAATCCTGGTCATTTATTACCGAGTAAAATGCATTGGCGGTCATCGAACTTGTCTTGGTAGCTCACTTTGATCATTGTATACAAGATATGATGATTATACGGTCACTGGCTCAGTGTATAGCTCCGTATTTGTCTGGTTGACCAGTCAAATAGTCTGCATGCGCCTCATCAGCTCGTGTTCTTTATCTATCTACGCGGGCCTACCTGTCAATGGAGAAAGAAATACTATAAAAACCAAAATTATGCTAGAGTCCGGACCGCTTCCGGAGCCCGCTCTCACCGCCCTGGCCCCTCAAGACGCCAGCTGCCCGCCGCATGCATGCATAGCAAGTAGTACTCCTTATGTGGAGGAGAGAGAGTCATTGACAAAGTCAAGGAGTGGGCTCTGCAAGAGCCCGTCTCTACATGTGCTCCTAGGTATAAAAAATAATTCTAAAAAAGGCATAAAAAACAATTGTGTCTTAAAAAAGAAAGGTAAAAAACATTTGAGAGGAAATAGATAGAGAGAAAGTGAGAAAAAGCTGTAACCTGGGCATTACATGAGGAAGGAGGGTGTGGTGCACATGCCAAGTTCACTGGGCTGTCGTGTTTCACACTCCTCCGTCGTAACAGTGGAGACAATAGCTTTCATCAAAAATAAACAACGAATACTCGTTGCTCGTCCTCTATATATCCGAAAGAATACTTTCATTCGCCGACATGTGGGACGTCGACCATCCTGGTCCACCTGCCATGCACAAAATTATCCTGGTCTACCCTGGTCATATCGCAGGCCCAACCTTTCCCATTGTAAGTTGTTCGGACGAAGGAACCATCATGACTTCGTTGAATTCCACTTCTTCAAGAAAACTTACTGTACCCGCAATACCGCTACCACACGCGAAGACTGGACGACACTGTACCACGTCATATCACTGAAACCCACTAGGCCAAACGAGCCCGCCTAGGTCATCTATTTTGGAATGGAGGGAGTACGTCTCTGCAGTGCTATGATTTTGTGTTGCACGTCATATCACTGAAACCCACTAGGCCAAACTAGCCCGCCTAGGTCATCGATCGCTAAGCCTACAATTTTAGGAGCTAGGGCTATTGGTCGATCGATGAGGGATAAGTATAAGCGTACCACGAGCTCATCAGCCCCAACGTTTCTCTTCGGTGAGTGTTTTGCAAATACTATAGCTCGCACAGTAGCTAGCCTACTAACACCAAGAATCATCAAACAAGCCCTGCTGATATGATAAACAGTTCAAACTTACATCCAATCATGCCATATATTACATCAAAAGCTGGTGAGGATACATCTGTTTCCATAACTCGGAGAGGGTTCGCATGATTCACTATCAAACAAAAGTAGCAAGATACGCCCACACAAGACAGTGCACTAGCCCTAAGATGGTTTGATAACACGCATCATTCTGGTAATTAAACACAGGGCAATGCAAACTACCCTGAAGGATTAGCACGACCAACTATTTCTTGTCATCGATCTCTCGGGCAATGACCACAGCATGGACAGCGGCATGGGAATCGATTTCTGGGGCGATGTCCGCAGAAATGACCGCGACATCGGAATCGATCTCTGGGGCGATGTCCATAGGATGGACAGCGGCATCAGAATCGATCTCCGGGGCGATGCCAACAGGACGGGCCACGACATCGGAATCATCAAGGACGTCCATCGGCACCTGCACAACCCTAACATATTAGCAAGCACATTGCAAATAATCAAAAACCACAACTATGGTAATAAGCCATTATTTTTTACCTTGTGCAGCTCACCGGGGGATCTCATCCCTCCGGGGGCCATCTCCTCGTCCTCGATGGGGACCATCACCTTGCCAGGGGAATACTGCTTCTCAACGGTCACTATCTCCTCAAACTCGGTCTTGAACCTCACATAGGTGGCAATCAGAGTTCCTAGGGTAGGCACGGTGGGGCCATTGCTGTTCTTCCAACTTTCTTTGAGGAGTTCGTCCGCCAACGTCCTCAACTCTTGGGCCAGTGCTTGTTTCTTGGAGTTCTTCGTCTCCATGGGTTGGCCTGCCAACATGGTCAACTCGTTGGTCGGTGCTCGCTTCCTGGAGATCGCTGTCTCCAGTGGGTTGTCCGCCGGCAACTCTTTGCCTTGTGCTCCAGGATCCATCAATGAACTGACAAACAAAAAGCAATCGAAAGGAAACCACAATCGCAATGAAAACGGGAAAAGAATAGGATGTGAGAATCGGTCGGTGCTTTGCAAAAAGAAGATTCTTGGAATGAAAATATAGCAGCATAACTGATTCACCCACCTTTCCTTCGTTGGTACAGAAGAAAAATGGCAGAAGTGAGTAGCCTGGAGTGAGGTTTTCTTCAAGAAAGGGAAGAAAGGGCTTGAACGAGCGTTCCAGTGAAATGATGGTTGCTTCGTCCAGTCCAACTTGGAGGCCACCTTACCACTGCTGGTAAAGGTGTGCGTTTTGTGATATGACGGGTCATGATGGCCATACCGGGGTGACAGGTGAGTCTTGACTGTAGCACCTCGATGTGATTTGGTGGATGGCACGCGGGCCCGGATGCTTTGAAATGTCCCGCATGTAGATAGAGCGGCTAATCATATACTCCATCCTTTCCGGTTTATAGGGCTCAATTCAAAAATTTCACCAACCAAGGTAGATGGTGAGTGGTGGAATCTTTTTTGTAATTTGCAAAAGCACCCAATTAATGCTCTTGTTTTCTTCAAAAATGTATGTTTACCAATGTATTAATTGCAATGCATGCATGCATAAAGTACATGCATTGGTCAATTTTCTCTTAATACCTGCATGCAATTATTTAATGCACCTTGGAATCTGAACTTGTGATGGGGAACAACCAAATTGAGCCTTATAAAATGAGAAAACTAAGATTTTGAGATAAGCCCTATAAACCGGAAAGGAGGGAGTAGGAGTGCTCAATATTGTGCACCACGACCAAGGCGGGGAGGAAAACGAGAGAACTACATAATTAATGCATGAGTTTAATTAGGGTAGTTTTGTAAAGTACGAGATACTCCCTCCGTCTGGGTGTGTAAGTCATCTTACGTTGTGCACCGCGACCAAGGCGGAGAGGAAAACGAGAAAACTTAATGTCTTTTTGCTAATTAATAGCACTGCATGCAATGAACTAACCACTGCATGTCATGTTTGGTAGTATCAAGTCATTAAGAGCATGCACGGCCCACATCTCTTATTGGTTGATATGTCACAAAACAAGAAACGAGGAGGGAGTTAATGTACCGTGCCTAAGTGTTTTGGGATTATTTGTTTTTCGTAAGGTGACTTACACACCTAGACGGAGGGAGTACATTTCTCCAATCGCAAAATGCCTTGGTTCATGAGATTTGAGATTTGAGCCCTATAAACCGGAAGGGAGGGAGTACTGCACACGGTGTAGTCTAGTCACTTGTTGAAATCTCTAGACAGGCAAATACTCCTTTCCGGTTTACAGAGCTATACTACTCCCTCCATCTAGGTGTGTAAGTCATCTTATGAAAACCAAATACGTAGTCCCAAAACACTTAGGCGCGGTGCATTAACTTCTACCTTGTTTCTTGTTTCTTGACATATCAACCAACAAGAGATGAGAGGTGTGCATGCTTTTAATGACTTGCAATGGCTAGTTCATTGCATGCAATGCTATTAATTAGCAAATAAACATTGGTGCCCCAGGAGGAAACGGTGCTAAGCGCGTGGACCTATGTAGAATGAGTATCAACCAATGGATAATGGAGTTTAATTGTTAAACAATAGCAATTTTGTCTCATGCAAGAGCCTGACTAGTACTCCAAGGAACCGCACCACGCGAGCGTTCGCAACTGCCACGTTCGGGTTGCGCTTGGCTCTTCGCCTCTTCGAGAAGACGAACAATGATGTTACTCCTACTTCTACAGTATCGAATCCACTGATGCATGTCAGTCCACCTCGTGCGAGAGGGATAGCGTGTAGCGAAAGCTTCTACTTACTGCTCGTGCCTTTGCGTCTATGACAGGTGGGCCCAATAGGTGGTTGGCCCTCCTGTCATGCAGCCAAAGGCAGGTGCAGTTAAGGCACCGGAGCTCAGTCCGCGAGGGAGAGGGCTTTGTAGTAATCAAATTTCTCGGTCTTGTACGAGTTGATGAAGACACGGGTTGCTTGCTTCCTAGGGTTGCTCACTACGTATATATAGGCCGGAGCTTCCGTGCTTGCTTGCTAGGGTTGCTCTATTCACACACTCTCATCCTCTCCAGATCTAAACAAGATAGGGGTAGTAACACTGTCTTTCTCCCTTCAAAAAACACTGGCTTTCTATCCTCATCGCTGGTTACAGATCCAGACGTATCCCCGTCCGCCGGTGAAGGGGAGGAGGGGCAGCGTTTAGGCCGTCGTCGACAGCGGGGGAGGAGACCCACTGCCGCCCGCATCGTTATCTCTAGCCGAGCGCTGGCGCGGGAGGTCCTCCGATCCCTTTGTCGTTGCCTGTGGGCGGATCCGGCCTCCCGCCGCCCACCTATCCACATCCCGACGACCTTCAGGTATATCTTCGTTCGAAACCGCCTTAGCTCTACTTCCCCAGCTCGCTACGTCGCTGCATGTGCATCATTTTCTACCTCTCAGCCCCTCTCGATCGGATGGTCCAACATCGCATTTTTTTCTTCTATTGTTAGAGGTAAAGCTACTTCATGGAGTCGAATCTTGTACTACTTGGTTCAAACAAGAAATAAAGTGGGGGTGGGGGAATTTAGTATGTACATCGGACTTGGTACAAACAGGAAGGAAAGGGGGTGAAAGTAGTACAGACTGGTCATCCAACTGGTCTCTTGGTCGAAAAGGGAAATACAGGGGTAACGATGTACACAGTGGCATGACCATGACTAGATTTGCTATCCACACATAGGAGTAGGTGGCTAGAGTGAACAAAAATGGGACCAACCCAGATATGTTTCTTGGATGTTTGATTCTCGGGGCAACA
Source organism: Triticum dicoccoides (assembly GCF_002162155.2). Taxonomy (NCBI): domain Eukaryota; kingdom Viridiplantae; phylum Streptophyta; class Magnoliopsida; order Poales; family Poaceae; genus Triticum; species Triticum dicoccoides. The sequence continues at coordinate 600,040,434 of NC_041380.1, read as the reverse complement.
AACTATGAATCACCACTTTATGCCCCTGTTTACGTACATGGTGCTGGACTGCTGGTGCACCCACTGTCCCATGCCCTTATACCAAATATAATGAAGCCTGGTAAAAATGAAGCCATGCCACTATTAATCTAATGTCCCTGGTAAAAATAAAGCCATGCCACTATTATAATCCATGACAAGTTTAGCCAAATGTTTTTGCCTGTAATTCTTTGAAACTCTGACTGTTTCCTCTGTGCCTTTTTGTGCAAACAGGGATATCCAATTCACCTAGTTGCTGTTGTGACCTTTTGGTGCACTGCACAAAACTCTTATTAAAAGAAGTGACTTTTGTGCTGTTTAACTGGAATGTCAGAATGGAACAGTTGGTTCATTTTGGTGGAACTGCACAAAGGGAGATCTGTGTTCCAATCCTCATCATCCATATTGGCGCCATAACCTTCCTTTAGGTAAGAATGATATTTAATGCATGTGTTAATCTCTATTTTCCGACTGCCATGAGAAAATAATGATGTTTTTTACTAGTACACTTGTACTCCCTCACTGACAAAACCAATTATGAATTAGAAGGCCAATCATGTACTTGGTTCCACCAACTGGTGAGGAGAAAGAGAAACAGAGCATGAAGAGGAAGAAGAAGAAGAATAAACAGTGCCAAGGCGATCTTGCTGAAGCCAGAGGCCTCAGTCGAGGCCATTCAAGGGCTCCGGCAACGACTACCTTACATGTGAGACGATCCTCCAGGGAGCCCTTCCACTTCTGCTGTCTCACTTAATTAATTAGGAGTACTTAAGTACCACTAATTTATTACTGCCTAATTTTCCTGTTGGAGTTAAACAAATCTTTAGTAGGACCATATGCTGAATCATGTACGTGTGTATGTTTGTCTATGGAGGTGAATCATGTGGTGGAGCAGGGAGGGAATATTATTAGTGTCATGACATAATAGTGCTATTGTTTTGCATGTCAATTTATTGCCATTGGTTCAATGAGGCAATGTTTTGCGTATTATCCATCATGAATTTGATGCTACTGGTTGAGTAATATGCTAATGTCTTCCTATCCTTTCTCACTAAGCTAATGAAGGTTTCACCTTGTTCCTACTTGTGCAAACAGGGATCATGTCGTGCCAATCATACATTAAATGGAACTACACAAGTCAATACAATGAACTGTATCCCATCCAGTGCTTTAACTCTGCTGGAAGTTCTTGATAATCTTTCGATATAATCTCAGCACTGGTAAACAAGAGTGATTTCAACCATACATTTGAAGTGCACAAAAATATATACTATTGTGTGATTCCAATGAGTGATTTATCATCTCTTATGGGACTACATGAATAAGCTTTTTTCTCAGGTTGGTACGGGCCTAAGGCCTTCATCCATATTAGTTTGCTGTCATCTCTATTTGTATCGTGCTACTGTCATGAGAAACTCCTTTATCTTTGCACGTTAAAGTTTTGCAACCTATGATAAATGGCAATGCTTTGAGTGTTGAGTCGAGCTAATTGGCACTGATTAAATAAACTAATACCTCTCTTTAAGCAAGACTACTATGTTGCTAACTTTACCCATTAAGATAATGAGGGTGCTTCTATTTGTTAGTGTGTGTTTCATAAACTAGTCCCACTATTACAGTAATCTCACTCTCTCAATATATGTGCCAACAGGGATGCTCGATTTTGGTGGAACTGCACAAAAACTTTGGGTGCTTCATTGCCTCAACAGCTTCCGTCCTTTGCTGCCAGTCGCTAAACTCCGCATGCTTTCTTCCTTTGTTGTCAGTCGCTTGGCTTATCTCGGCCTCCAGTCAAAGGAAATAGTAATTGATACGCTACCTGACACAGGTTGGTACTGGTCTTTATCCTGATTATTGTGCCTGTCATATGTATTGGTAATTTGGTACTGTGCTACTGTTGGAGGAGTAATTTGGAGCCTGAACTCGCAGGCAAATCATTACATTAGGTGATTTCAGTAGAACTGCACAAAATGATCAGATGGACAGGTACTTATTATGCTGCTATGTACTCCAAAGTTCACTAAGACAAGCATCGATGTTGACAAGAAGTGCCTATATTCATTCGAGTATCAACCGGCGTTAACCAATTGTCAAGGCTAAGAGTTTAAAGGACAACATGAAATCCACAAAGCACATAAGAAGAAGATTGAAATCTGTCAGAAAATCAAGAAACTCCGGAGTAATAGTGTTGGATTATATCCAGACGGCTAAGAATCTGGCAGACCCTTTTACGAAAGGGCTATCACGGGCAATGTTGACAAGAAGTGCCTATATTCATTCGAGTATCAATCGGCGTAAACTAATTGTCAAACTCCAAGTATTAGGAGAGTGAATGCCAAAAATATTGCTTGGTGCATAGCCCAGAAAAACGCAGTCCAATCTTTGGTCCCAACTTGTGCCTTTTGGTTATCGGCACATATGGTAGCGAACTATATGGCATGGAGACTAAAGATTCCAGACAAGTTGGTTGACGCGTATATTCATCTGGCACTTAATCAATCTGCACGCCAAGGATGCTCCATTTCAGTTGAACTGCACAAAAAATTTGGGTGGTTCATTTTCTCAACCGCCTCCTTTCTCGTCTGCAATGTAGAATTTTGGCGAGATACAGGACCAAGATGAGCTAGTAAACTGGTTGGATGAAAGTAGTGGCCAAGTTGCTCAAACCTCCCTCGGCACGAGGCCACTATTTGAGGATAAACCTACAAGTAAAGTTCAGATTGTCTGTGCTGCCTCTTATGTACTCGAAAGTTTACTCGTACAAAAACTAATTTTAGCAAGAAGTACCTCCGATTGAACACTATTTACCAGTATGTACCCTAGGTAATTAAAGTTCGTCCATGGATCATATTGGCTGTGATCTCAATCATTTGGATGCATAAACATACTGAACATGTGTATATCTGAATCTTTTTGTAAATTATGTATCTATCAATCATTTGGATGCATAGATATGCTGAGCTTGTGTATATATGAATCTTTTGAGTTTTTGATTGTGAATGTTGGCTATGGATATGAACGTGTCCTGTGAACTTGAGTTTGATATGAATGTTTACCTTTTCTGTTGTATTTGTGTGTGAACTTGTTAGTATGCCTACTATGGGGTATAAAACGCAGGTCTCTTATAAAAGTAATGTCGTGTCCAATTTAGGTTTTCCCTTCTAACCACATTATATATATTTATATTATTACTATTATTGTATATTTTATAGAGACTTATATATACAAAAAACATCCCAACTTATAAAAGTAAATGTTTAGCGGAAGTTGGCAAGGAAAATCCTGGTTGTTTTTGACTCACAGGCAAGGAAAATCCTGGTTGTTTTTGACTCACACGTAAGGAAAATCCTCGTGATTGCGAAGATTTGAAGGACCAATTTAATAATAACGCGCTCATTTTTATTTTGAGCAATAACTTGCTAATTTCTTAATTATATATATATAATGTGCCTCTCCGGTTTATTCTTTGATATTAATTTCTCCTTCTAACATAACATTATACGTATATATAACGAGCCCACCTAATACGTGTATTTCAAGGAAGTGCAAATGGGCTGGGATTTCTTAGAAAATATAAATGGCCTGATTGACGCGAAATTATTTGTTCACCGAGCCCAGCAAATGGACTGTACATTCTAGAAAACATGGGTTAAATATATGCCACATTTTTGCAGGCTGACATGTGGGCCAATAGGTCGAAGCCTACGCAGGGCGTTGTCAACTTGGTCAACAAATGATTGTGTCATCCACAACCATTGGATTTATATCAACAGCCGGCATGCACCTTCAATCTCTCGTCTTCTTCCTCCAGCGTCGCCGGGACCGCCTAGTCCGGCCTCCGGCGGCTAGCGGCTCTGCTTAGCACGCATCGCTGTGAAGCGCTACCCCATCGCCGGCCAGGCTATCCCTCCACCCCCTCGACACCTCCTGTTATTCTCCACAGACTACAGCCCCACGCCGCAGCAGAACCAGTTATAACCCTTCTCCTCCTCTCAATCTGCAACTCCACTGCCGCGTTTTCCCATCTCCGAGTCGTTCCCGTCCGGGGTCTCGCCGTCGTCCACCGCCTCGCTGCGTTCGGTGTGGCCTGGTCAACAAACGAGAGTCATCGGAAGAGGACTTTACGTGGAGAGCCTGACGGCTGGGACCCACGAGGTCCTTGGTCGCACGCAAGGAAAGTTCCTCCTTATTAAGCTGAAAAAAATGTTTCCTCCACCTGACAGCTGGGACCCAATGTACAATCAGTAGTATATTTCGTCTATTTGTTGCTGCTGTTGTTTTCAATATACAATCAACAGTATATTTCGTCTGTTGGTTGAATAAATGTGTTGTAACAACAAACACAATGTTTTGGAAGTCGTTGCACGGTTCGATCTTAGTGCCCCGTACCGTACGTAGCGCATACTATTTATCGTACGGAACACATTTTTTTGAAACTCGGAACACATTTTCCACTTGTTGATAACATGCAGCCCACTGATGAAGGCCCAATAGAGATGCCCATAATTAACTGGAAGGTAGGCTCTCACATGAATCCGGCCCAGGTACATGCTCATGGTCCCCTAAACATAAATAAATAAATAAATAAATAAATAAAGCTAAATGCTCATGCACCAGCTCTTTGGGAAAATAGCTAGCCCAGTATTTCTTTTTGAAGAATGCCCAAGCTAGGCCTATTTGTTTCCTCCGAATTACTGGGCTGCAAATCTTTCAAGACGAGGATGGATGCATTCCGGCCTGGCTTAAGAGTATGGTCAATGTCTGTTAAAAGTAATATCAAAAGGGGTTGAAAATTTCAAAAAATTTATAGCAAATGGGATATAAATTTCTTTTTTTGTTTTTCTTCTTCACTGATATCTTATACGTATTTCATTGGATTTAACATGACATAGTACTAATTTATTTTTAAATTTGTTTTACTATGGCTATTAATTTTTGGATTAAGAATATTTCATTCCCCAGCAAAAAATTGCGAATTTTCAAAATTTCCCACATATTTAGTTAATTTTTTGACCCTGGTACTGACCAGAAAATGGCCAGCAATTCTAAAAATGGAAAACGGGCTGCAATAAATTTCATATGAATTAGAAATTGAGTAAAAATAATAAAAATAATAGCAAATGGGTTATACACGCCATGGATTTCGAGGCTGACTTGTTTACGCAAGTCTTTGTCAGTGAACACGCGATTCTAGCAGCAGTTAGTGTTGGATGTCCATCCAACGGCCGAAGCCTCCCCTTGTGGCCCGCTGTGATGCCGCGCAGGCTTCCCCGACCCACCCTACTCCCTCCGCTGGCCTGGCCGCACGCAATCAACTGCCTCCTTATTATGCGAAAAAAATGATTCGTCCCACTGACATCTGGGGCGCACCGGTTGGGAGGCTAACTTGTGGGCCTACTAAGTTGACGCGTACGCAGGGTTTGTCAACTTAGTCAACAAACGATTCTAGCAGCAGTAACCATTGGATTTGAATCGAACGGTCCTGTTGCTTCTTCAATCGCTGATCTTCTTGCACCAGCCGCCCAAACCAGCGCCGGGGAGACCGCCTGCTCCTGCCTCTAGTGGCTGGCTGTGCTGTCGATGAGGCCTCATCGCCCCCTACTACTCCCACTGCTAGCCAGGCCCTGCGGCGACGGCAGCCTCACACCGCAGCCGAACCAGTAAACCCTCGTACTCCTCTCCGCGTGGGCATCCACTGCCGCGTCTTCCCCGGCTCCGCGTCGTCCCCTTCCTAGGCCTCGCCGTCGTCCACCGCCTTGGTGCTCTCGGCGCGACGTGGTCAACATGGTCAACGAAATTCCATCAGAAGAGTACTGTACGTGGAGAGGCTGACAGCTGGGTCCACGGCCAGAGCCCAGTTTTTTGTGATTTGCCAAATAAGTCGCTTTGTCAGGCCTGTTAAACTGCAAATCTTTCAAGACGAGGAGGAGAGCTTTCATTCGGCTGGCCGAGAAAATGGCCCATCAGTAATGAGAAATGGGCTGTACATTTTTAAAACACATCAAACCGGCAATTAGTTTCAAATATCTTTTTTTTCATTTCGAGATTTGAAATTACATTAATTTTTATGCGTGGAGAATTTGTTGGATTTTATATTGATATACATTTATTTTTAAAATCAGTTTGAATGTGAGTTGAAATTTTGGGATTAAAAACAGTTCGGACCGCACCGAAATATGCAAAATTTCGTATGATTTTTTAACCGTGGCCACAATATGGGTTGTAATGCTAACAAAAATAATATGGGCTCAAAAAAACTTAATAATTAGCAAATGGGCTGTAAATTGTTAGAAATAATGGCAGATGGGTTGTATGTTGTTTCCCACAGATTTGAGGCTTTCCTAAAAAAAGGTTGACGCACAAGCAGTGACTGTTGGATGGCCATCCAACGGCCGTCGTGCTTCTTCAATCTCTGCTCTTCCTGCTCCAGCCGCTCAAACAGGCGCCGACGGGACTGCCTGCTCCCTCCTCCCCGCGGCCGGCTCTGGTGCCGCGCAGGCCTCACCGCCCCACTGTACTCCCATCGCTGGCCTAGCCATCCCTCTACTCACCCACACCTGATGTTATTCTCCGGCGATGGGAGACGAACCAGTAAACCCTCGTACAGTCATACTCCCCTCCGCGTGGGAAACAACTGTCGAGTCTTCCCTGCCTCCGTGTCCTTCCCTTCCTAGGCCTCGCTGTCGTCCACCGCCCTGGTGCTCTCAGCGCGGCCTGGTCAACGTGGTCAATGACCGACATGCATCTGAAGTGGACTTTAGGTGGACATGCCGACAGCTGGATCTATGGCCGCACGCAAGGAAATGCCTCCTTATTACGCGTAAAATAATGATTCCTCCACCTGACATCTGGGACCCACCGAAAGGGCCTCTGTATTTCGCGAAAAAAACGTTACCGCCGCTGACAGCTCGGACTCACCAGCTATATCTTCGCACGCAAGGAAGTGCCTCCTTATTACGCACAAAAAAATGAATACTCCCCCTGTTAGCTGGGACCTAGTATAGTGGCAGGCTGACTTGTGGGCCTCCTAAATTGACGAGGACGGAGGGCTTTGTCAACTTAGTCAATATGCATGATTCTAGCTCCAGTGACCGTACGATGTCCATCCAACAGTCGTAGTGCTTCTTCAACCTCTGGTCTTCTTGCTCCAGGCGCCCAAACCAGCGCCGGTCGTGCCTCGTGCTCCTGCCTCCCGTGGCCAGCTGTGATGCGGACTATACGTGGAGAGGCTGACAGCTGGGTCCACGGCCGCAGCAAGGAAGTGCCTCCTTATTACGTGCAAAATAATTATTCCTCCACCTGACAGCGGGGACCCACCGGACGGGCCACCGTATTTCGCCCCCCTGACTGCTGGGACCCACCAGCTACATCTTCGCAGGCAAGGAAGTGCCTGACAGTCGGGACCCACCTGGTCGAAGCGTACGTAGCGTTGTCTTTCTGGTCGCGAACGTGTATGTACATACTGGTCGATGTAGAGGTGCGCACGTGTCGTAGTAGAGGCGCGCACGTAGCATGAACACGTACGTACAGCGGCCAGGGTGCAAGAAAGAAAATACGGCCACGTATGTGTACATACGGGCGGGGTCTCGAACGCCTACTCGCGCATACGTATGGCGAGGGCTCGTTGACATGGCTGGGTCGGAACGGAGAAATAGCATCGTCTTCGTGTTCATGGGGAGGAAACGGAATGCGTCGTGTTCATCGGGAGGCAACGCGGCTGGGTCGGAACGGAATGCGTGGTCGTGTTCATCGGGAGGGCTTGGACGGAAGAGGCGATGGTAACGAGGCCTGGTGTACCGCACAACGGAGGAAATGGACCTCCTACGGTCGAAACGGGGGTCCTGTTGATCGGGAGGGGTGTGGCGTACTGCAAAACAGAGGAAACGGACCTCCTACGGTCGAAACAGGGGTCCTGTTGATCGGGAGGGGTGTGGAGTACCGCAAAACAGAGGAAATGGACCTCCTACGATCGAAACGGGGGTCCTGTTGATCGAGAGGGGTGTGGCGTACCGCAAAACGGAGGAAACGGACTTGTGTTGGAGCGCTACGGTCGAAACGGGGGTCCTGTTCTTCGGGAGGGGTGTGGTGTACCACAAAACGGGACTCCACGGGATACTGTTCATCTCCACCGTCGACCCCCTCCAGCCTCCACGAGCTACTGTTTATCCACCGTCGACCTCCTCCAGCCTACACCTGCGACTATTCATCCACGGGCTCCTGTTCATCCAGCCTCCACCGCGCGCTACTCCACCGGCTACTGTTCAACCACCCCTCTTCACGGGCTCCTGTTCAACCACCCCTCCACGGGCTACTGTTCATCCTGCCCTCCACCGTCTACTGTTCATCCATCCCTCCACGGGGTGGTCCTATTCATCCAGCCCTCCACGGGGTCCTGTTCATCCAGCCCCAACCGGCTCGATCGATCGGGATCCTGTTCATCCAGAGGCAACACCACTGGGTCCTGTTCATCCA
>NC_041380.1:600022682-600031659 GCF_002162155.2 Triticum dicoccoides | reverse complement strand
TGTTCATCCAGAGGCAGCATCGATCGGCTTCAGTTAGCAGCAGTAGCCAAGGAATCGCTCGATCGGATTCAGTTAACAGCCATTGATCGATCGCTCGGGTTCAGTACTGCGTAGCCTGCAGTGCAATCGATTGGGTTCAGTTAGAGCCCAATGCCTCGCTCGGGTTCAGTTAGAGCCAACGCCTCGCACACACGCGCGTACGTGTACGAGAGAAACGTGCATCGCTCGGCCCCCGACCTCCCACCGTAACCCGGAACTCCCCGAAATTTTCCTTCCCCTCGCTTCTACCATGGTTTTTTCCGTCATGGACGGCCCAAAGAATGTCATGCAGCTGCGTCTTCGGCCCGCCTAGGACGAAAAGCCCATTTTCTGTCATGATTTTTTGTCATAGAAGTAGGAGCCCACCACATCTATGATGATACCGGGTTTTGTCACAATTATCATCATAGAAGTGTCATATGTATGACAGAGAAAAAAATTCGTTCGGCCCAAAATGTCACGGATGTGTCTTTTTTTGTAGTGTATCCAGCATGCATCTAGAGTATTAGGTTCATAAAGAACGGAGTAACACATTAAGCAAGATGACATGATATAGAGGAATTAACTCAAGCAATATGATGAAAACCCCATCCTTTTATCCTCGATGGCAACAATACAATACATGCCTTGCTACCCCTACTGTCACTGGGAAAGAACACCGCAAGATTGAACCCAAAGCTAAGCACTTCTCCCATTGCAAGAAAAACCAATCTAGTTGGCCAAACCAAATCGATAGTTCAAAGAGACTTGCAAAGATATCAAAACATGCATATAAGAATTCAGAGAAGATTCAAATAATATTCATAGATAAGCTGATCATAAATCCACAATTTATCGGATCTCGGCAAACACACCAAAAAAAGTATTACATCAAATAGATCTCCAAGAAGATCGAGGAGGACATGGTATTGAGAATCAAAGAGAGAGAAGAAGCCATCTAGCTACTAGCTATGGACTCTTAGGTCTGTGGTAAACTACTCACGCCAGGGCCGGTCCTAAGATTTTAGGGGCCCGGGGCGAAGCTTAAGCTCGGGGCCCCTTAGAGCATGTCAGCAAAACCGATTTCCTGGCCATTTTCTCCGCTTTCATTTGATCCGAAGATTAAATCTCACAAAAATTACAGACAAGGATGGAAATTTTGAAGCGCTACCAAATCAGCGCCCCGCGGAAAATCGCGGACCGGTTTATTTTCTTTGATGAGCGCTTGCATCTGCTCTTGCAGAGAACAAACACTATCCAATCTAATCAGAAAAGCATCTGTACATTGCAATTAGCACCGGAGGTAGAGACTTTTAGACAGATGTTGTAACTGTTAATTTTTCTGTATTTCCCATAAGCATCGTATACCAAGACCTATGTCTTGGACGTGCCCTTAGTAATTGGAAATTAGAGCAAATCTATAAAAATACCTCGATAAAATCTTATTGATTGTCAACCCGATGAGATCTATCCCTAATACCTAATCGATCTATCATCAATTATCTATTTCAACAATGAGAACTAAATATTGATTATCGTTCATAATTTTTAGTAATTATTATGGCAAAATCACTAGGGCATGGGTACCTGTTCAAGAATCAGCTTCTAATCTCTTGGCGGAGGGACCAATGATGGGCATCTTTGGCTAAAGCTGTTTGCAGCCGTATGCGCGATTGGCATCCCTCGTCACCTGCCGGTTCAACTGTTTCTCGCGGTCATGACGCCTAAAAGGAGGAGGAGACGACGATCAGGGCGAGGCTGCGGCGTGACCGGCAAAAGGGCAGCGAAGCATCCTGTGGCAGCCGCCGACATCGTGGCATCGTGCCCCCTGCGTGATTCTGCGAGGTCATAACTGATGCGTAACTAGCCACGGAATCGATCCACGATCGCTCTTAGGGCATGTACAATGGTCGATAAGGTAGTCTTATCTTAAATCTTGCATTTAATTTAGAGATGACAAAAAAAAGATGTCTACAATGGGTCATCTCTTAGCCTTATCTTGAATAACTAGTTATTCCTAAAAACATGGTGAGACATATTGTGCTAAGAGATCATCTCTTGCCTTCTCTTAATTAAGAGAAGACAAGCCTTCTCTTATGATTTCTCTCTCCTTCACCTCATCATTTATCCTACGTGGCATTGCTAAGATAGAACCATTGTACATGCCCTTATCTGCTCCGCAAGGCCTGGACATGCATTATAATCGTGTGTAACCAGTAACTTGGGCCAGAATACACATTTTTCAGTCCACACCACAGCAGGCCTACATACACACGTATCCCTGGGTGGGGGCCCCTCCCTTTCGGGGGCCCGGGGCATCCGCCCCCTGCCCCCTCCCCCCCCCCATCAGGACCGGGCCTGACTCACGCTTCATCGGAAGGGCAATGGTGTTGATGTAGAAGCCCTCCGTGCTCGAATCCCCCTCTGGCAGGACGCCGAAAAAGGCCCCTAGATGGGATCTCATGGGTACAGAAGGTTGCGGCAGTAGAAAAGTGTTTTCGTGGCTCTCTCTGTTGGTTTTGGGATATATGAGAATGTATAGGCGAAGAAACTATGTCGGTGGAGTCATGAGGGGCCCACAAGGGTGGGGGGCGAGCCCTACCCCCCTGGTGCGCCCTCCGTCCTTGTGGCCACCTCGTGGCTTCTCTGACTTGCACTCCAAGTCCTATGGATGTCTTCTGGTCCAAGAAAAATCATCACGAAAGTTTTATTCCATTTGGTATTCCTTTTCTGCGAAACTCTAAAACAAGGGAAAAACAGAAACTGGCACTGGGCTCTAGGTTAATAGGTTAGTCCCAAAAATAATATAAAATAGCATATTAATGCATATAAAACATCCAAAACAGATAATATAATAGCATGGAACAATCGAAAATTATATATACGTTGGAGACGTATTAGTGTGCATCAACCTCCTTTTCGGAAAAAAAAAGTTTTCTCCACAAATATGAAATTATGGACCTGCCTTTTTATTAATATGTCGTGCTTATTTGCATCACATTCCAACTTTAGCGTGTTATGATTTGCCCCGACCACTTCAACAACAAGTTTGGCTGCCTGGAAATGTGTATAGTCAACTCTATATTAAGTCTTTATCTTTCTATATTTTGTATCCATCATTAATGCACAGCTATACACATAGTGTCATGGTGCTAGGCTCAACATGGCACCCCCTTGACTTGAACTCTTCAAAATGGCATCTGCAATGGGGCATGTTTAAGTTGGTTCATAGATGCTTTGAACCATAGGTTCAATAATGAATACACTTCTAGGGCAATACACTCCGCATGTAAGTTGACAAACTAAAACGGCCATCCGCCCGTCATCCTTGATCGAGGTTGAGATTTAGGGTTATATATTTATGTTAGCCATTGGATGGCAAAGATGGCAATAGTATACCCGTAATGTGTGAGGCTCAGCCCCAGGTTAAGACTATGATTGAGATTATTTCTAGCGTTAAGCATTCCTCACGGAGAAACCAATGCAATAGTGGAGTGAAAATTGTTGGCTCTTGGAATGTTCGCTGTTGTTGGTGTCATACATCAGAGGTGGCCATAACATCAAGCATATCCAATAATTAAACAAACAAGATCTTTAGATAATTTCATTACTTATTCACTGAGATTATTCAAGCTCTCTAAGGAAATTTCGGTAGGCCTCTCAATAAAAGAAACAACTATAGCCTCAATTGTTTCTGGTTGACACATGATTATGTGCAATTTTTCCATGTGTAAAGCCCTCTCCTCTATTTGATTTTTTGGTTAGTCGTGAAGTGCTAGCTAACTGTGATTTAGTACCGCTAAAGTTCGCATATAATTGTACTAGATATTTGTGTTTCGTAGTCTTGTCTTCTGTTAGTTTCATTACTAGTAGCCCTTTCTCATGTTTAGTTATGCTCTGCCACTTGCTTTGGCATCGATATCAATAACTGGTCTATATTATATTACAAGTTGGCAATTAACCATCTGTCCACCTACAACTATAGCTCATGCAAATGCAGAGACAGTATTCAGACTTGATTTGTTTTACGGGCGGAAGGTGAAGTCCACTCTCTTCAAATTTTATAAGTTCAACTTGGGTTCCTTTTGTTAAATTATATTAATGACTGCTTACAAACAATGCCAAAGTTTCATTATTCAGCTGATGTACCTGTAAAATATATTCAAGAGATAGTACAAGTTGCATATACCTGTGTACTAGCTATACTTGTGGTCTAGTATGCCTGCTCATGGAAATGTTTGACAGAGACATATGCAGCTAATCAGTTTGAAACTATGATGTATGTATTAGGGATAGTAAATGTATATGTCCTCAAACTTATTTGAGGAATTTCTACAGGATACGCACCAGATTATTTAGACTAATGTTGTCTTCAGGATGGGTACCAAATGATGGTGATTTGTGTAGCTTGAACATCTTCATCCCAATTTGGTGGCTCGATGCCCGAGCATTCAAATTAAAGCCAAGCATGATTGGCACCAAAATAAAAGGCTGCAAATTACGAGTTTTACAACACAAATCATACATAGTACAAGGATCAGTTTTCTTTTGGGCTGAAAAGAGAGCAGGAGGAGCTCCAAATTTTCATTGGATAGAAATTGATAATACAGGGTTCTTCAAGCCCAAGCCCTATATACATGGATCAGTTAATGACGTACCTGGAGTACTAAAAACAAGTTAATGGCGTACCATAGGACTGGACGGTAGTTGCCTCCCGTTGGGCAAACAGATGAGTTTTCGTTGAAGCAATCCATCTGTAGCGTCCGGAGTGAGCTTGGGTGATGTAACTGCACCTACCTTTAGGTGTATGACACGTGGGGCAGCCACGTGTTGGGCCCACCTGTCATGGCCTCAAAGGCAGGTGCAGTAAGTCATTGCGTAGCGTCCACTTGGGTCGGCCCACAACTTCGATAATGTTGTCTTGATCCCAGTTTGGAAACCTTTTCGAAGGTTCCTGGCCGGTTTTAGGAACCTTCTAGAAGCTCCATGAACCGTTTTTTTCCGTTGTTTTTTACTTAATGTTTTTTTACGGTTTTCTTTTCGGTGTTTTCCTCTTTTTTACATGTTTTCTTCACCTTTGTTTTTTATTCCTAACTTTTTTTTGCTTTTTTCTTTTCATAGGGTTTTTCTTCTGGTTCTTTTCTTCTGTTTACTTTTTCTTCTCCTTTTGTGTGTATTATAAAAGAGTTCACCGTGTATTACAAAAATGTTCATCCATATTTATGAAAATGTTCACCAAATGTTAATAAAATGGTCAATGTTCTTTTATAAAAGTTCATTGTGTATTTAAAAATTGTTCAGAATATATCAAAAAAAATGTGCAATGTTATTTAAAAAAAATTCAGCGTATATCAAAAACTGTCCAATGTGCATTTAAAAATTGTCCAAAGTTTATTAAAAAAAGGTTCATTGTATATTTTTTTTAAAATTCGCATATATAAATTCAATAAATATTTGTATTTCAAATTTTGTTTACGTTTTTTAATTTTTTTAACCTTTTTAAAAAATCACGTTTAAAGGTTGTTGTAATTTTTATTTTATTTCCACATTTTCAAACATTATTCTCATTTTTTTAAGAAAATTATTCACATATTTTCCATCTTCAATTTTTGGGGAAAAAACACCTGATCTACCGCTATAGCTTTTTTTTGTGAGGCAAACTTGCAAAGCTTTTATTCATCCGTCACACAGTTTACAGGGACGAAGCAAAGATCTCCAGGGTGACCTAGCCAAACATGGCGGCCGGTACCCAGCGTTAAAGCATGCTTTGCAAGCTTGTGGGCCTCAACATTTGAGGTTCTAAGCTCATGCGAGAAAATGCAAGAAATAAAATTCCTAGAAGACTGCTCTATCTCCAGCACCACTGCTCCATAGCAAGATGATGAAGCTCCCCTGAGCACGGTTTTTTTCCTTTCCGAAAGAGGCACGCCAATGCCTCTCACGAAATCACAACCGTGCCTTTCGGGGAAGCAAAACCGTGCCTCTCGCGAAAAAAAGAGAAAACGCGTTTTTTTCTTTTCTAAGAGGCACGGCCGTGACTCTCGCGAAAGCACAACTGTGCCTCTCGCAGAAGCAAAACCGTGACTCTCGCAGAAAAAAAACGTTTTTTTTTGTTTTCGAGAGGCACGGCCGTGACTCTCGCGAAAGAACAACCGTGCCTCTCGCGGAAGCAAGACCGTGACTCTCGCGGAAGGAAAAAAAAGAGAAAACACGTTTTTTTCTGTTTTCGAGAAGCACGGTCGTCCCTCTCGTGAAAGCACAACCGTGCCTCTTGCGGAAGCAAAACCGTGACTCTCGCGGAAGCAAGATCGTGACTCTCGCAGAAGGAAAAAAAACAAAAAACACGTTTTTTTTCTGTTTTCGAGAGGCACGGTCGTGCCTCTCGTGAAAGCACAACCGTGCCTCTCGCAGAAGCTAAACCGTGACTCTCGCGGAACGAAAAAAATTAGAAAACACGTTTTTCCGTTTTTGAGAGGCACGGCCGTGACTCTCACGAAAGCAAAAATCATGCCTCTCGCGGAAGCAAAACCGCGACTCTCACGAAAGGGGAAAAAATGAAAACGCATTTTTTGCGCAGAATTATTTTTGTCCAAATGTTAAGGAAGACCGGTGGAAAACCGAAACGTAAAAAAACAGGAAAATCCTTTTGAAAAGCCGAAAAGGCGTGTGAAAAATTAAAAAAAATGAAGGGAGCGACCAGAGCGCGACACGTGGCGGGCGGCTGAGAGCACGCCAAATGACGCTAATCGTTGTGAGGCTCCCGAAGGAGTGCTCTCCTCTTTGTGTTTTGTGTCAAATAGCAAACCGACGCACATTGAGGCCACGACTGGCTTGGCCCATTTACCACACAATGCAGCGACAGACTGTGTAGTGGCTCGACTTGCGTAACAGTAGTAGCCTCTTTTTCCAGGTTATTTATTTTCATACAGGTTTATGAAGAAACATGGAAAATTAATTTTTGAAATTGTTTTTTTTTAATCTTAGAACATATTTCGCATCATTGAGAATTTTTATAAAATTTTGAGAATATTTTATGAAAAACAAGAACATTATATGAAAAATTGATGACATTTTTGAAAGATTGAGATTTTTCTTAAAAACTCCTATACGTTTTTGAAAAAATAATCAGAAATTCAAACCTTTTTGTTTTTTTTAACTAAAAATCTGGTACAAACTAAAGGAAAAAGGGAAATTTGGTCACGAGCTGTGGATGGTACTGCTGGTGCGGGTATGGTTCTAAGAGATGCCAAAGGCAAGATCATATTCTCATCCTGTAGGGTGCTATTTTCATGTCGTAAGGCTCTCGAAGCTGAATTGTGTGCGTGCATAGAAGGTCTCTCTTTCGCCCTACAAAGAAGTGACTTACCTATCATAATTGAGATGGATTCTATAGTTTTTGTCAAGTTGATCCAAGGACGGGAAGAGGATAGATCAATCTACGCTTCTCTCATTAAGGAAATTAGGCATCCCTTGTCTCTTCGTGATTCTTGTATTACTCATGTTAATCGTACTCAGAATAATATTAGTGATAGTTTAGCTAAGTTTGCTAGAGATGAGGGCAGAACTATGACTTGATTAGGGTCTGCCCTGAAGTTGCTTTGTCTTTAGGTTTTGATGATTGTAAGGATCTTGTGATTGAGTAATACAAGTTTTTACCCGGAAGAAAAAAGACAACAAAAGACGTAAGAATGTTTCCTGTGTTTCTACCGAAGTTGTTTCGATCTAGTCAAGGGGGAAAGATGAAGTCAGATACAAATGAATTTAAGCAAACAAGTGCTCAGGGGAACCTCACATCCATGGTCATGGGCCGGGCGGGGCCAGAGCGCGTGAGGAGCTGCTAGCTAGCCGTTGAGCGCGCGAGAGAGAGACCCAGAGAGCGACGACGGCTCTCGCCCATTAATTATCGCCGACGGCATGGCCGGCCAGGAAAGCATAGGCTTCCCGCGGGCCCGCGCTACGGGGGCAAGACGGTAAATAAGCACTCTCTACGTGTGGTGAAGCGTGCGCATCTAGCTGAGCCACAGATAGATAGATTTTCGCTGCACCGCCTCGTGTCCACACCCGACGGTGACGAGTGGCGTGGTGCACGCCGCTACGCAACACGTGAATCCGGCACTCCCCATGTCATGCGGGCCCGGACCCTTGCCTCACCTTGATCACGGCTTGACTTGACAGCCTGTCAACCTCGATCTAACAACGTACGTCAACTTTTGCAACTTGCAAGCTTTGGCTTCTTGTTTTCCTACGAATAAGCAGAATGGATGGTAGTTGATTTATGAGATAGCTATATCTTTTTTATTTATAGTATATGAAATAAATGATGAGTTCCAAATTTCACAAAATGAAATCTAGTCTAGTGTACCGGCAAGTTTTTGCGAAAATTCCTCTTGATTCGCAATCTGGCTGAAAAAACCGAGTAGCTGCACTACATTTTCACAATTCGTTTGTTATTTTTCTACAACTCACAGATCATTTGTGATTTTCACAAAGCATCAAACCAAGAAACAATATTGAGACATTTGCGTGTGAATCGTTTTTTATGTGACATTTTAACGGTCATAATGATAGCGTGATACATGATTGTCAAAGCTCCTCAACTCCATCTTTACAAATGCGAGTACATCTATCCCTTGTCCGGCGTCGGCAGATGGCAGAGCTTGGCGCCGAGTTGGGGGTGGGGTGGAGTGGGGAATGGTAGGCAGAGATAGGTGACTTGTTTGTTGGACGTCAGAGGACAGTATGTCACCATCGTGGTGAGCTTCTTCGTCAGACGTGGCAGTGTAATAAACGGCGAGGTCCACCTCCAGAGCTGAAAAGCCCTAGTATGTTTGTGTCCATTCCACTGGCGGAGCTAGACAAGATACTCAGGGGGGGCAAACATAAAACATGGATGTTTGAGGGCGCCAAAGTCTATAATTTTTCTAATCTAATCAGTCTCTAAAACAAATTCTTTCTACTT
>NC_041380.1:599996949-600022482 GCF_002162155.2 Triticum dicoccoides | reverse complement strand
GGCACGGCACCTGCAGCAGTGCACGTAGCTCCGCCGCCGGTCCATTCTGTTCACCCGGGGGGCAACACATCTTGGAGGTAGGTGATGGGGCTATTATAGCTATTATGTACCTATATGGGTTTCTTTTATGCAAAATTTAGAAGGCGAGGCATTGTGGTTCCATCTTGTCCCTACATTATGCATCTAACGCATGTGTTTGTATTGGGTGCAGCTGGAGCACCCAAACTATCGGAGTACAAGATATTTTCTCAGCGATACATCACCATGCCAAGCAATTTACCACTATTGTATGTTCCCTTCTTTTGATACAACATCTAAGTATCAAATCAGCTCATGAAAATGCACAAAATGTGAGGAGTTGGAGTTGGTTTCTAGTGACTACAAATGAAGTCATTCACCACATTGTGTTGCACATACTAGATAGTATACGTTGGTCAAGTAAAAATGACATCTTTAACCATGATAGGACAACAAAAGTAATATGCCAATCAAGAGAGAAATAGGAGGAGATTAGAGGACAATATGTAGATACATCATAGATTCTAGATTTCCCTACTTGTTCTGACTAAGCCGGACAATAATATCCTATCTAATGAATTTTATTACGATGTTATTGTTGCATCTGTGCATTATAGAACACACTATGGATAACATTATGGGGAGAAAAATAGATATAAACTTAGTAAGAATATATTGTAGTGACATGAATTATCTCATGGATGGTTGTCATTTTGTCGCATTTCTTATTTGTTTGATTCATGTTCAGGATACTCAAGATTTAAATTTGAGAATCAACTCAGTTTTTACGAAAACATTGAATTCCACGCCAACATTGTTTTTTTTCTAGTTATTCATGTTTGCTTTGTACAACATGAAGATTTGAGTTTTCTTATTATCAACATAAAAAAATGTAAGATTATACAATGAAGGCTCCAATACTAAAACTAAATGACAATGATGTATGGGGATAATAAGTATACATATTTATTATAAAGAAAAAATTCAAATCGATCGGCACTACAATAATTATTATTTTGAACAAAAGTTGATTTCGTCTAAGATTTAGTTGAAGTAAACAGGAAGGGATTTTGAAATGGAAGATTCTCGCAATTTTGAGAGTGGAAGTAACACCTACCTCGTAGTGGACGGAGAAGAATTCGCGAGTCCTACTACTAGTAATCAAAATCCAATGTGTTTGCTCTATATTATGATGGGTCTCATGTAAGTTTATAACAAAACGTTGACGTGACAATGTTGTTGATGTGGATATGCCGCATGTCAAGAGAAATAAGATTGTGGAGATGAGCTATTTAGGTATATCTACTACTTAAAAAATATGTAAGGTTCTTTTTCCTGCCAACAGACTGTGTTCTGCCCAACCTTCGTTCGTCAGTTTTTTTCCGCTCCATCCCACCTCGGTTTTTTCCTCCCTTGCTTGACTCCTCGACCCGAGAACACATCCGGACCCTCCCTTCACCCCAAGTTATCTGCTCCTCGCTCATCCGGGTCCCACCTAAACCACACCTCTAGCATTCCCGCGTCGCCGACCATGCCCAGCTCTCGTGACCTCTCCTTCCTCCCAGACCAAGGACTAACATCATCTTCGTGTGATCCTCGACACACCACTTCAATTATCTGTTGGCATGGATGCATGCTCACCAAGTGATGCCGACATGGCTTCTATGTAGCCGTCGGGATCCGACCACTACAGGATTACCATCAATGGATCCGATGACCTTGAGGCTCAAACTGTCGGACGTGTTGCGATGCAACTTTGAGGCGAAGAGGAGAAGCAGCCAATGCTAAGGCAGTACAGAAGACGGAGGCGAAGGACCAATCCCCTAGTGTCGGAGCCAGGAATTAAAGATTAGGGGAGCCAAATGACTCAATCTTTTGATAAAAGGGGCCAAACAATACTAATGCATGTATTTTTGTCTAAATTTTACACTGTTCATGTACAAACTAGCAGCAAATCAGCTGTCATAGGGGGTGTCATAGGGGGGGTCAGGGCCCCTGCTGGTCCCCCTGTCTCCGCCACTGCAATCCCCACCCTCTTCCCCTCCCCGCTGACCTAAGGTTCAAGATGCCGACGCGGGATCTAGGCCGCTGCACCGTGGTCATGCTAAGAAACCGAGGTGGATGGACGTGGATGATGGCGACCACAACTATGCACGAGGAGATGAGCCCGAGGTGCTGGCAAATCGCTTTCTGCAAATAGGAAACAATATTATTCAACTCTTCATTCCACATAGTCCTAATTGCTTCCATTTTCATCTCTCTGTTCAATCTATCTTGACTTAATTTTTGAACAACCAGTGTTGCTAGCATGTGGTGTGTTGGATTTGTTTTTTTGAAATTGTTTCATAGTATTTTGAGTGTGTTTGTTCGTTTTCTTCTTGAGTTATTTCTGGTGTAGGGAATCAGAAGCGATTCTTCTGCAAAATGATGAGCTCTCAATCAAGCTAGGTTCCAGGAAAAGAGAACAAGTGGTGTGTCGCTACCCAGCTGAACATAATATGAACGACTCCAACTACTGCATATAAATCCGGGTATGCAAGTGCAAGTACAACTACGTTGGTTGTTGCATACACATGCCGAGTGCAAAGGCAGGTTGGGCACGTGAGCCAATATGGCTACAAGTCTAGAAGGATCTATAGTACTAACAAGGCTCAGTCTACACAAGTTATAAATCATAGTGTACTTCACCCCTTGACCATTTCTAAAATGAGATATTTTTAGTGGATTGGTCTGTGAGCCGAGAGTGTACCGATTCTCTTCTGTGCTAATCCGAATGACATGTGACTGATTGGTCAATTGTTGTCCATGTTGTTTCCATGATTTTTTTTATGGATGTTAACCTTGTGATTGTTCTTATTTTCAAGACTAGATCTAACTGCAGGTATAATACTTTCTTGTTTACTTGATTTTCTACTCATGCAGGGGTGCCTCAGTTTGGTTTGTCGCAGGCCTTCATCGTTATGTTAAATCACATCCTCCTTTTAGTCGGAGGTGAGTTGCTTAGATTTAGAAAATTGGTTACTCTTGTTTTGTTCACATCCTAATTTGCAATGAACAGAACAGTCTATGCAATATTTTGTTTTGTTATTTTCATGTTATGAGCACATATATGTCTACCATCAAATATAATAGAGCGGACAACCAGGAACTAACTACTTAAGCATTAACCTTGTATAGAAAGTATACATTAAAACAATCAGTGTCGGTGCTAATTTCATCTTTTTTTATTTATAGAGTCAAGAAATAAAATTTATTTGAAATGTTTATATATTTATCTCAGTTGGAAACAAACCTTTTGCACCATTGAGGTTATTAAATAAGGGATACTTCTTTTCTATTTTAGCATGACAATGGCCCCAGGAACTCGAGGTGGAAAACATCGCCCCTTCAAAGTGACATACCAATATTATCATGTATCAAAGATACTAGGCACCATGACTTTTTGATGAATATTTGATACGTCTCCAACATATCTATAATTTTTTATTGTTCCATGCTATTATATTATCTGTTTTAGATGTTTAATGGGCTTTATTATGCATTTTTATATTATTTTTGGGACTAATCTATTAACCGAAGGCCTAGTGCAAATTGTTTTTTTGCCTATTCCAGTGTTTCGCAGAAAAGGAATATCAAACAGAATTCAAACGGAATGAAACCTTCGTGAGGATCGTTTTTGGAACAGATGCAATCCAGGAGACTTGGAGAGGACGTCAAGGAAGCAACGAGGCGACCACGAGGTAGGGAGACGCGCCCAGGAGGTAGGCGCGCCCCCACCCTCGTGGGCCCCTCGTGGCTCCACCGACCTACTTCTTTCGCCTATATATACTCATATACCTTGAAAACATCCAGGAGCACCACGAAACCCTATTTCCACCACTGCAACCTTCTGTACCCATGAGATCCCATCTTGAGGCCTTTTCTGACGCTCCGTCGGAGGGGGAATCCATCATGGAGGGCTTCTACATCAATACCATAGCCTCTCCGATGATGTGTGAGTAATTTACCACAGACCTTTAGGTCCATAGTTATTAGCTAGATGGCTTATTTTCTCTCTTTAGATCTCAATACAAAGTTCTCCTCGATTCTCTTGGAGATCTATTCGATGTAATTCATTTTGTGGTGTGTTTGTCGAGATCCGATGAATTGTGGGTTTTTGATCAAGATTATCTATGAACAATATTTGATTCTTCTCTGAATTCTTTTATGCATGATTTAAATATCTTTGCAAGTCTCTTCGAATTATTAGTTTGGTTTGGCCTACTAGATTGATCTTTCTTGCAATGGGAAGAAGTGCTTAGCTTTGGGTTCAATCTTGCAGTGTCATTTCCCAGTGACAGCAGGGGCAGCAAGGCACGTATTGTATTGTTGCCATCGAGGATAAAAAGATTGGGTTTATATCATATTGCTTGAGTTTATCCCTCTACATCATGTCATCTTGCCTAATGTGTTACTCTGTTCTTATGAACTTAATACTCTAGATGCATGCTGGATAGCGGTCGATGTGTGGAGTAATAGTAGTATATGCAGAATCGTTTCGGTCTACTTGTCACGGACGTTATGCCTATATACATGATCATGCCTAGATATTATTATAATTATGCGCTTTTCTATCAATTACTCGACAGTAATTTGTTCACCCACTGTAGATTATGCTATCTTGAGAGAAGCCACTAGTGAAACCTATGGCCCCCGGGTTTATCTTCCATCATATCAATTTCCCGTCAACTTGCCCATTTCTATCGCTATTTTTTTTGCAATCTTTACTTTTCAATCTATACAAAAAAAATACCAAAAATATTTATCTTATTATCTTTATCAGATCTCACTTTTGTAAGTGGCCGTGAAGGGATTGACAACCCCTTTATCGCGCTGGTTGCAAGGTTCTTGATTGTTTATGCAGGTACGAGGGACTTGCGTGTAGTCTCCTACTGGATTGATACCTTGGTTCACAAAAACTAAGGGAAATACTTACACTACTTTGCTGCATCATCCTTTCCTCTTCAAGGGAAAACCAACGCATGCTTAAGATGTACCAAGAAGGATTTCTGGCGCCATTGCCGGGGAGATCTGCGCACAAGTCAAGACATACCAAGTACCCATCACAAACTCTTCTCCCTCGCATTACATTATTTGCCATTTGCCTCTCGTTTTCCTCTCCCTCACTTCACCCTTGCCGTTTTATTCGCCCCTTTTCCGTTCGCCCTCTTTTGTTCGCCTTCTTTCGCTTACCTCTTGTGTGATTGTGTGTTGGATTGATTGTTTGTCACGATGGCTCAAGATAATACTAAATTATGTGACTTCTCCAATACCAACAATAATGATTTTATTAGCACTCCGACTGCTCCTCTTACCGATGCTGAATCTTGTGAAATTAATGATGCTTTGTTGAATCATGTCATGAAAGATCAATTCTCTGGCCTTCCTAGTGAAGATGCTGCTACCCATCTAAACAACTTTGTTGATTTGTGTGATATGCAAAAGAAGAAAAATCTGGACAATAATATTTTTAAATTGAAGCTATTTCCGTTCTAGCTTAGAGTTCGTGCTAAAACTCGGTTTTCCTCTTTGCCTAAAAGTAGTATTGATTCATGGAACAAGTGCAAAGATGCTTTTATCTCTAAGTATTTTCCTCCCGCTAAGATCATCTCTCTTAGAAATGATATTATGAATTTTAAGCAACTTGATCATGAGCATGTTGCATAATCTTGGGAGAGGATGAAATTAATGATATGTAATTGCCCTACACATGGTTGGAATTTATGGATGATTATACAAAAATTTTATGCCGGATTGAATTTTGCTTCTAGAAATCTTTTAGATTCGGCCGCGGGAGGCACTTTTATGGAAATCACTTTAGGAGAAGCTACTAAACTCCTAGATAATATTATGGTTAATTATTCTCAATGGCACACCGAAAGATCTACTAGTAAAAAGGTTCATGCGATAGAAGAGATTAATGTTTTGAGTGGAAAGATTGATGAACTTATGAAATTGTTTGCTAATAAGAGTGTTTTTTCTAATCCTAATGATATGCCTTTGTCTACGTTGATTGAGAATAATAATGAATCTATGTATGTGAATTTTGTTGGTAGGAACAATATTGGGAACAACGCGTATAGAGGAAACTTTAATTCTAAGTCGTTCCCTAGTAATTCCTCTAATAATTATGGTAATTCCTACAACAACTCTTATGGAAATTTTAATAAGATGCCCTCTGATTTTGAGACTAGTGTTAAAGACTTTATGATTCCACAAAAGAATTTCAATGCTTTGCTTGAAGAAAATTGCCTAAGATTGATGAGTTGGCTAGGAACGTGGATAGAATTTCTCTTGATGTTGATTCCTTGAAACTTAGATCTATTACACCTAAGCATGATATCAATGAGTCTCTTAAATATATGAGAATTTCCATTGATGAGTGCAAAGAAAGAATCGCTAGGATGTGTGCTAAAAAAGATTGCTTTATGAAAGCGTGTTCTTCTAGTTTTAATGATAATAATGATGAATATCTAAAAGTGATTGATGTGTCCCCTATTAAATCTTTGTTTTCCAATATGAATCTTGATAAAGATGGGACTGGAGATGAGTCAACTTTAGTTAAAAGGCATCCCAATGATTCGGAGTTTTTAGATCTTGATGCTAAACTTGGTAAAAGTGGGATTGAAGAGGTCAAAACTTTACATAGCAATGAACCCACTATTTTGGATTTCAAGGAATTAATTATGATAATTGTTCCTTGATAGATTGTATTTCCCTGTTGCAATCCGTGTTAAATTCTCGTCATGCTTATAGTCAAAATAAAGCTTTTACCAAACATATCGTTGATGCTTTAATGCAATCTTATGAAGAGAAACTTGAATTAGAAGTCTCTATCCCTAGAAAACTTTATGATGAGTGGGAACCTACTATTAAAATTAAGATTAAAGATCATGAATGCTATGCTTTGTGTGATTTGGGTGCTAGTGTTTCCACGATTCCAAAAACTTTGTGTGATGTGTTAGGTCCGTGAATTTGATGATTGTTCTTTAAATTTGCATCTTGCGGATTCAACCATTAAGAAACCTATGGGAAGGATTAATGATCTTCTTATTGTTGCAAGTAGGAATTATGTGCCCGTAGATTTCATTGTTCTTTATATAGATTGCAATCCTACATGTCCTATTATTCTTGGTAGACCTTTCCTTAGAACGATTCGTGCAATTATTAATATGAAAGAAGCAAACATTATATTCCAATTTCCATTAAGGAAAGGCATGGAACACTTTCCTAGAAATAAAATTAAATTACCTTATGAATCTATTATGAGAGCCACTTATGGATTGCATACCAAAGATGACAATACCTAGATCTATTCTTGCTTTTATGCCTAGCTAGGGGCGTTAAACGATAGCGCTTGTTGGGAGGCAACCCAGTTTTATTTTTGTTCCTTGCTTTTTGTTCCTGTTTAAGTAATAAATAAATCATCTAGCCTCTGTTATGATTGTGTTTTTTATGTTTTTAATTAGTGTTTGTGCCAAGTAAAGCCTTTAGGATCTTCTTGGGTGATTGTTGTTTGATCTTGCTGATAAAAACAGAAAGTATGCGCTCACGAAAATAATTCTCATCTTTTACCAGAGAGCGATAAATTACTGATTCCAACTGCAGTAGATCATTATACAAATTTTCCTAGTTGTCCTAATTTTTCAGAATTTTTGGAGTAGCCGAAGTATTCAAACTATCCAGATTTCTACAGACTGTTCTGTTTTTGACAGATTCTGTTTTTCGTGTGTTGTTTGCTTATTTTGATGAATCTATGGCTAGTATCGGGGGGGTATGAACTATAGAGAAGTTGGAATACAGTAGGTTTAACACCAATATAAATAAAGAATGAGTTCATTACAGTACCTTAAAGTGGTGATTTGTTTTCTTATACTAACGGAGCTCATGAGATTTATGTTGAGTTTTGTGTTGTGAAGTTTTCAAGTTTTGGGTAAAGATTTGATGGATTTTGGAATAAGGAGTGGAAAGAGCTGATACGTCCATTTTGCATCATGCTTTTATATCGATATTTATTGCATTATGGGCTATTATTTCACATTATGTCACAATACTTATGGCTATTCTCTCTTATTTTACAAGGTTTACATAAGGAGGGAGAATGCCGGCAGCTGGAATTCTGGGCTGGAAAAGGAGCAAATATTAGAGACCTATTCCGCACAACTCCAAAAGTCCTGAAACTCCATGGA
The DNA here is from genome assembly GCF_002162155.2 of Triticum dicoccoides. NCBI lineage: Eukaryota > Viridiplantae > Streptophyta > Magnoliopsida > Poales > Poaceae > Triticum > Triticum dicoccoides. Next base: position 600,014,236 of record NC_041380.1, on the reverse strand, counting down.
ATACCTTATAATAAATAATGAAAAATCCTCGCCAAAGATGAAGACCAGGGGGCCCACACCCTGTCCACGAGGGTGGGGGGCGCCCCCCCTAGGGCGCGCCTCCCTACCTCGTGGGCCCCCTGGTGGCCCTCCAGTGGCCATCTTCTGCTATATGGAGTCTTTCGATGGGAAAAAATCAGAAGCCATCTTCTCGGACGAAACTCCACCGCCACGAGGCGGAACCAATCTAGGGCTCTGGCGGAGCTGTTCTGCCGGGGAAACTTCCCTCTCGGAGGGGGAAATCATCGCCACCGTCATCACCAACGCTCCTCTCATCGGGAGAGGGCAATCTCCATCAACATCTTCATCAGCACCATCTCATCTCAAAACCCTAGTTCATCTCTTGTATCCAATTCTTGTCTCCAAGTCCGGGATTGGTGCTAGTAGGTTGCTAGTAGTGTTAATTACTCCTTGTAGTTGATGCTAGTCGGTTTAATTGGTGGAAGATTATATGTTCAGATCCTTTATGCATATTATTACCCCTCTGATTATGAACATGAATATGCTTTGTGAATAGTTACGTTTGTTCCTGAGGACAAGGGAGAAGTCTTGCTATTAGTAGTCATGTGAATTTGGTATTCGTTCGATATTTTGATGAGATGTATGTTGTCTAGCCTCTAGTGGTGTTATGTGAACGTCGACTACATAACACTTCACCATTATTTGGGCCTAGAGGAAGGCATTGGAATTAATAAGTATATGATGGGTTGCTAGAGTGACAGAAGCTTAAACCCTAGTTTATGCGTTGCTTCGTAAGGGGCTGATTTGGATCCATATGTTTCATGCTATGGTTAGGTTTACCTTAATACTTTTGTTGTAGTTGCGGATGCTTGCAATAGAGGTTAATCATAAGTGGGATGCTTGTTCAAGTAAGAACAGCACCCAAGCACCGGTCCACCCACATGTCAAATTATCAAAGTACCGAACGCAAATCATATGAACCTGATGAAAACTAGCTTGACGATATTCCCATGTGTCCTCGGGAGCGCTTTTCCTTATATAAGAGTTTGTCCAGGCTTGTCCTTTGCTACAAAAAGGATTGGGCCACCTTGCTGCACTTTATTTACTTTTGTTACTTGTTGCTCGTTCCAAATTATCTTATCACAAAACTATCTGTTACCACTTATTTCAGTACTTGCAGAGAATACCTTGCTGAAAACCGCTTATCATTTCCTTCTGCTCCTCGTTGGGTTCGACACTCTTACTTATCGAAAGGACTACGATAGATCCCCTATACTTGTGGGTCATCAAGAGCCTAAGCTTGGGGATGCCCAAGGCACCCCAAGGTAAAATTCAAGGACAACCAAAAGCCTAAGCTTGGGGATGCCCTGGAAGGCATCCCCTCTTTCGTCTTCGTCTATCCGTAACTTCACTTGAGGCTATATTTTTATTCACCACATGATATGTGTTTTGCTTGGAGCGTCTTGTATGATTTGAGTATTTGCTTGTTAGTTTACCATAATCATCCTTACTGTACACACCTTTAGACACACATGAATCGGAATTTATTAGAATACTCTATGTGCTTCACTTATATCTTTTGAGCTAGATAATTTTGCTCTAGTGCTTCACTTATATCTTTTTAGAGCACGGTGGTAGTTTTATTTTATAGAAATTATTGATCTCTAATGCTTCACTTATATTATTTTGAGAGTCCTTTAGAACATCATGGTAGTTTGCTTTGGCTATAAAATTAGTCCTAATGTGATGAGCATGCAAGATAGGTATAATAAAAACTATCATATAAAGTGCATTGAATGCTATGAGAAGTTTGATACTTGATGATTGTTTTGAGATATGAAGATGGTGATATTAGAGTTGTGCTAGTAGAGTAGTTGTGAATTTGAGAAATACTTGTTCTAAAGTTTATGATTCCCATAGCATGCACGTATGGTGAACCGTTATGTGATGAAGTCGGAGCATGATTTATTTATTGATTGTCTTCCTTATGAGTGGCGGTCGGGGACGAGCGATGGTCTTTTCCTACCAATCTACCCCCCAGGAGCATGCACGTAGTACTTCGTTTCAATAACTAATAGATTTTTGCAATAAGTATGTGAGTTCTTGATGACTAATGTTGAGTCCATGGATTATACACACTCTCACCCTTCCACCATTGCTAGCTTCTCTAATACCGCGCACCTTTCGCCTGTATCATACACCCACCATATACCTTCCTCAAAACAGCCACCATACCTACCTATTATGGCATTTCCATAGCCATTCCGAGATATATTGCCATGCAACCTTCCACCGTTCCGTCTATTATGACACGTTCCATCATTGTCATATTGCCTTGCATGATCATGTAGTTGACATCGTATTTGTGGCAAAGCCACCGTTCATGATTTTTTCATACATGTCACTCTTGATTCATTGCACATCCCGGTACACCGCCGAAGTCATTCACATAGAGTCATATTTTGTTCTAAGTATTGAGTTGTAATTATTGAGTTGTAAGTAAATAAAAGTGTGATGATCATCATATTAGAGCATTGTCCCAAGTGAGGAAGGATGATGGAGACTATGATTCCCCCACAAGTCGGGATAAGACTCTGGACGAAAAAAAGGGGGGAAAGGAGGCCATAAAAAAGAGAGAGAAAAAGGCCCAAACAATAAAAAAATGAATGAGAGAAAATGAGAGAAGGAACAATGTTACTATCCTTTTACCACACTTGTGTTTCAAAGTAGCACCGTGATCTTCATGATAGAGAGTCTCCTATGTTGTCACTTTCATATACTAGTGGGAATTTTACATTATAAACTTGGCTTGTATATTCCAATGATGGGCTTCCTCAAAATTCCCTAGGTCTTCATGAGCAAACAAGTTGTATGCACATCCACTTAGTTTCTTTTGTTGAGCTTTCATACACTTATAACTCTACTGCATCCGTTGCATGGCAATCCCTACTCACTGATGACCCACAAGTATAGGGGATCTATCGTAGTCCTTTCGATAAGTAAGAGTGTCGAACCCAATGAGGAGTAGAAGGAAATGATAAGCGGTTTCCAGCAAGGTATTCTCTGCAAGTACTGAAATAAGTGGTAACAGATAGTTTTGTGATAAGATATTTTGTAATGAGCAACAAGTGACAAAAGTAAATAAGGTGCAGCAAGGTGGCCCAATCCTTTTTGTAGCAAAGGACAAGCCTGGACAAACTCTTATATGATGTAAAGCGCTCCCGAGGACACATGGGAATATCGTCAAGCTAGTTTTCATCACGTTCATATGATTCGCGTTCGGTACTTTGATAATTTGGTATGTGGGTGGACCGGTGCTTGGGTGCTGCCCTTACTTGGACAAGCATCCCACTTATGATTAACCTCTATTGCAAGCATCTGCAAATACAACAAAAGTATTAAGGTAAACCTAACCATAGCATGAAACATATGGATCCAAATCAGCCCCTTACGAAGCAACGCATAAACTAGGGTTTAAGCTTCTGTCACTCTAGCAACCCATCATCTACTTATTACTTCCCAATGCCTTCCTCTAGGCCCAAACAATGGTGAAGTGTCATGTAGTCGACGTTCATATAACACCACTAGAGGAGAGACAACATACATCTCATCAAAATATCGAACGAATACCAAATTCACATGACTACTAATAGCAAGACTTGTCCCATGTCCTCAGGAACAAAAGTAACTACTCACAAAGCATAAACATGTTCATAATCAGAGGGGTATTAATGTGCATATAGGATCTGAACATATGATCTTCCACCAATTAAACCAACTAGCATCAACTACAAGGAGTAATTAACACTACTAGCAACCTACTAGCACCAATCCCGGACTTGGAGACAAGAATCGGATACAAGAGATAAACTAGGGTTTTAAATGAGATGGTGCTGATGAAGATGTTGATGGAGATTGCCCTCTCCCGATGAGAGGAGCGTTGGTGATGACGATGGCGATGATTTTGTCGGCGAACGTTGCAGAAAACAAAAAAAATTCCTATGGTTTCACCATGATCCATCTATGAGTTCATCTAGCAACGAGTGATTGGATGCATCTACGTACCTTGTAGATCGTGAGCGGAAGCGTTCAAAGAACGGGGATGAGGGAGTCGTACTCGACGTGATCCGAATCACCGGAGATCCTAGCGCCGAACGAACGGCACCTCAGCGTTCAACACACGTACAGTTAGCGTAACGTCTCCTCCTTCTTGATCCAGCAAGGTGGAAGGAGAGGTTGAGGAAGATGGCTCCAGCAGCAGCACGACGGCGTGGTGGTGATGGAGCTGCAGTACTCCGGCAGGGCTTCGCCAAGCTCTATGGAGGAGGAGGAGGTGTTGGAGAGGGAGAGGGAGGCGCCAGGGGAAAGGGTGTGGCTGCCCTTCCTCCCCCCATCTATATATAGGGAGCCTAGGGGGGGCGCCGGCCCTAGGAGATGCAATCTCCTAGGGGGGCGGCGGCCAAGGGGTGGGGGGCTTGCCCCCCAAGCAAGGGGGCGCCCCCCTTTAGGGTTTCCCCACCCTAGGCGCATGGGCCCTAGGGGGAAGTGGCGCCCCAGCCCACTTTGGGATGGATCCCTTCCCACTTCAGCCCATGGGGCCCTCCGGGATAGGTGCCCGGTGGACCCCCGGGACCCTTCCGGTGGTCCCGGTACAATACCGGTGACCCCGAAACTTGTCCCGATGGCCGAAATAGCACTTCCTATATATAATTCTTTACCTCCAGACCATTCTGGAACTCCTCGTGATGTCCGGGATCTCATCCGGGACTCCGAACAACATTCGGGTTACTGCATATACATATCCCTACAACCCTAGCGTCACCGAACCTTAAGTGTGTAGACCCTACGGGTTCGGGAGACATGTAGACATGACCGAGACGGCTCTCCGGTCAATAACCAACAGCGGGATCTGGATACCCATGTTGGCTCCCACATGCTCCTCGATGATCTCATCGGATGAACCACGATGTCGAGGATTCAAGCAACCCCATATACAATTTCCTTTGTCAATCAGTATGTTACTTGGCCGAGATTCGATCGTCGGTATCCCAATACCTCGTTCAATCTCGTTACCGGCAAGTCACTTTACTCGTACCGTAATGCATGATCCCGTGACCAGACACTTGGTCACTTTGAGCTCATAATGATGATGCATTACCGAGTGGGCCCAGTGATACCTCTCCGTCATGCGGAGTGACAAATCCCAGTCTTGATCCGTGTCAACCCAATAGACACTTTTGGAGATACCCGTAGTATACCTTTATAGTCACCCAGTTACGTTGTGACGTTTGGTATACCCAAAGTACTCCTACGATATCCGGGAGTTACACGATCTCATGGTCTAAGGAAAATATACTTGACATTGGAAAACTCTAGCAAACGAACTATATGATCTTGTGCTATGTTTAGGATTGGGTCTTGTCCATCACATCATTCTCCTAACAATGTGATCTCGTTATCAATGACATCCAATGTCCATAGTCAGGAAACCATGACTATCTGTTGATCAACGAGCTAGTCAACTAGAGGCTTACTAGGGACATGTTGGTGTCTATTATTCACACATGTATTACGATTTCCAGATAACACAATTATAGCATGAATAAAAGACAATTATCATGAACAAGGAAATATAATAATAATGCTTTTATTATTGCCTCTAGGGCACATTTCCAACAGATTTCCCCCTCCGGGAGGGAAGTTTCCCCGGCAGAACAGCCCCGCCAGAACCCTAGATTGGTTCCGCCAAGGTTCCGCCTCGTGGCGGCGGAGTTTCGTCCGAGAAGATGGCTTATAATTATTTTTCCATCGAAAGAGTCCATATAGCAGAAGATGGTCACCGGAGGGCCACCAGGGGGGCCATGAGGTAGGGGGCGCGCCCAGGGGGTAGGGCGCGCCCCCCACCCTCGTGGGCAGGGTGTGGCCCCCCTGGTGAAGTTCTTGCGCTCAATGTTTTTTATATATTTGGAAAACATCATCCATGAAGTTTCAGGACTTTTGGAGCTGTGCAGAATAGGTCTCTAATATTTGCTCCTTTTCCAGCCAGAATCCCAGCTACCGGCATTCTCCCTCTTTATGTAAACCTTGTAAAATAAGAGAGAATAGGCATAAGTATTGTGACATAATGTGTAATAACATCCCATAATGCAATAAATATTGATATAAAAGCATGATATAAAATGGACGTATCAACTCCCCCAAGCTTAGACCTCGCTTGTCCTCAAGCGAAAAGCCGAAATCAAAAAATATGTCCACATGTTTAGAGATGAAGGTGTCAATAGAAATAAAATACGGACATGAGGGCATCATGATCATCCTTAGAGCAGCAACTTATATAATTCTTGTCATATGATATCTTATGCTAGAGTAATAATTCAATCACAATATCAAGTATGAATCATAAACTTCATTGAAAACTAACAAACTATAATCTCAGTCATTGAAGCAATTGCAATTTATCATAGCATAGGAAAGAGACAATGTATAAGAGCTTTTTAGCAAGTCCACATACTCAACTATCATATAGTCTTTCACAATTGCTGACACTCACGCAATACTTATGGGTATGGAGTTTTAATCGGACAGAGAGAAAGATAGGGGCTTATAGTTTTGCCTCCCAACATTTTACCTCAAGGGTAATGTCAACAATAATAGTTCATGAAAACTCACATCCAATTAGCCATATATACCAGGATCATTCCAACATATTGTGCTTGCCAAGAGATAAAATGTAAAAAGGAAGGGTGAAGATCACCATGACTCTATTGCAGTATAGGAGATAAAATTAAAAGATGGGCCCTTCACAGAGGGAAGCAGAGGTTGTCATGCGCTTTTATGGTTGGATGCACAAAATCCTAATGCGAAAGAACGTCACTTTATATTGCCACTTGTGATATGGACCTTTATTATGCAGTATGTCGCTTTTATTACTTCCATATCACACAATTGTATAAAGCTTATTTCTATCACACCAATCAATCATACATATTTAGAGAGAAATTTTTATTGCTTGCACCGATGACAACTTACTTGATGGATCTTACTCAACCCATAGGTAGGTATGGTGGACTCTCATGGCAAAACTGGTTTAAGGGTATTTGGAAGCACAAGTAGTATTTCTACTTGGTGCAATGAATTTGGCTAGCATGAGGGAGAAAGGTAAGCTCAACATATTGGAGGATCCAAGAAAATATAATTTATCTCAGATGTAAGAAAACATAACCCATTACGTTGTCTTCCTTGTCCAATGTCAACTCTTTAGCATGTCATATTTGAATGAGTGCTCACAATCATAAAAGATGTCCAAGATAGTATATTTATATGTGAAGACCTCTCTTTCTTTATTACTTCCTATTAATTGCAACGATGACTAAAACTATGTTTGTCAACCCTCAATAACTTTTATTCATCATACTCTTTCTATGTGAGCTCATTACTCTCCATAAGAGTCACATGATCTCTTTGTTTCTTTTTATTTCTTTCTCTTTTCTTTTATTCACTTAGGATCATGGCAAAATAATCAAGCCCTTGACTCAACACTAATCTTTATTATATAGCTCACAGACTCGATTACATAGAAGGATAATAAAGCAAAACTCACAACTAGATCATACTAAGAACTTTTATTCTACTAGATCAAGATATTACCAAAAGGATCAAACTAAGAAAAATGGTAAAGATAAAAGTGATGGTGATACGATACTGGGGCACTCCCCCAAGCTTGGCAGTTGCCAAGTGGAGTTCCCATACCCAGGTGATTATGTCTCCTTTGTTGGTGAAGAAGGGGGAGTTGTTGATGATGGATAGTCGCACATCGAGTGTAGGAGGTCTTCTAGCTTGCGGATGATGCCCTTGAGTGTGATGATATGCTCCTTCAACAAAATATTTTCACGTGTGAGATACTTATTTTGTATACGAGCCAACTCAATCATCTTGAAAGCTTCGATTTCTGTTGGGGTAAGAAGATTGTGATCCAGTTGGAGGGTGTCTTCTATTGCTGGAACTTGGTCCTCCATGGCCTTCTTGATCCCTTCATCCTTGTTGATCTCCATAGGTTTTTCTCTCTTCAGCTCTATCTTCATTAGCCAAGTATCGTTGCCTTCATGGTTGGAGGAGGAGGGAGACGACATAGTGCCTGGCCTTGAGAACCCTGACAGAAAACAGTTCGAAACAAAGACAGAAGGTTTTCGCGTGATACGGGAGTGAAAACCCCCGGGAGGTTATATAATGAATTTTTACCGACCAAAATACGTGTCATGTAAGAAAACGGAGTCCAGAGAGAACACGAGGTGCTCACGAGGTAGGGGGGCGCGCCCAGGGGGTAGGTCACGCCCTCCACCCTCGTGGAGCCCTCGTGTCCTTCCCAGACTGCTGCTTATTTTTCTATTTATCTAAATATTCCAAAACGGAGAAATATTGCCTTAAAAACTACTTTGGAGTCGGTTTACTTACTGTACCACATACCTATTCCTTTTCGGAGTCTGAAATGTTCCGAAAAGTGTCCCTTATGTATTCCTCCGGGGTTACGGTTTCAATAACATTGGTTTCAACATTTATAGGATTACCTGAGATATAGTGTTTGATTCTTTGACCGTTCACCACCTTCGGATTTGTGCCTTCGAAGTTGTTGATTTTTATGGCACCGGAACGGGAGACCTCCTCGATAACATAAGGACCCTCCCATTTAGAGAGAAGTTTTTCTGCAAAAAATCTTAAACGAGAGTTGTATAGCAATACATAATCACCTATGTTAAACTCACGCTTTTGTATCCTTTTATCATGCCACCTTTTAACCTTTTCTTTAAACAACTTGGCATTTTCGTAGGCCTGGGTTCTCCATTCATTGAGTGAGCTAATATCAAATAACCTCTTCTCACCGGCAAGTTTAAAATCATAATTAAGTTCTTTAATAGCCCAATAAGCCTTGTGTTCTAGTTCGAGAGGTAAGTGACATGCTTTTCCATAGACCATTTTGTACGGAGACATACCCATAGGATTTTTATATGCAGTTCTATAGGCCCATAATGCATCATCTAGTTTCTTGGACCAATTCTTTCTAGACCTATTGACAGTCTTTTGAAAAATTAATTTGAGTTCTCTATTACTCAATTCTACTTGACCACTAGACTGAGGGTGATAAGGGGATGCAATTCTATGATTAACATCATATTTAGCAAGCATTTTACGGAAAGCACCATAAATAAAATGTGAACCACCATCAGTTATTAAATATCTAGGGACTCCAAACCTTGAAAAAATAACTTCTTTAAGCATTTTAATAGAAGTGTTATGATCAGCACTACTAGTTGGAATAGCTTCTACCCACTTAGTAACGTAATCAACAGCAACTAAAATATGTGTATAACCATTAGAGGAAGGAAAAGGTCCCATATAGTCAAAGCCCCAAACATCAAATGGTTCAATAACAAGTGAATAATTCATAGGCATTTCTTGACGTCTACTAATATTACCAATTCTTTGACATTCATCACCTTATGTGCAGTTCTATCTCCAACATGGTGTCCTCCATTGTAAGTGCATCTAGTGCCACCCCTAGTTGGTTTTGGAGTATTGACGACAAACCTAGTTGAGAGACTAATGTGTTTGTGAGAATTGCAGGATAACATAGGTAGAAGTCCCTCATTGATTCGGTTTTCCTACCAGAGATGACCCCTAAAAATGTATGAAGACATTGAAGTCAATGGTGGTATATGAAGATATTCACATTGAAGACTATGACAAGAGAAGACACCACATGAAGCCTATGGAGCTCGAAGACTTAGATCTTTCGTAGTTCTTTTTCATTTGTGTTGAGTCATAGGAACCACCGTATTGTTAAGTGGGGTCCAAGAGAATCAGTCAGAATGACTGAAGTGATGCCTAAACAAAAAAACCTATGTCTTCGAGTGAAGACTATGAGAGCGAATCTTGTCCAGAGTCGGACAAGTCAGCTTTGCTTGCAGCCCAAGTAAAGTTGCCGTGTGAGTTTGAAATCAGACCGTTGGAACACGTGTCAGTTCCTTAGTGACCCAGGGTCATTTTAGACAAATCAGGTCGGGTTGCCAAGTGGCTATAAATAGCCCACCCCCTACAACCATAAACGGTTGGCTGCTCAGATTGAGAATACGGCTTTTGTCGTTTGAGAGCAACCCACCTCGAAGCCTTTGAGAGAGAGAATTCCTTGCGAGGAAAAAGCCCTAACCACCCAGAGCCAGAGAGAATTAGGCATCACTTAAGTCTTCTTGTCTGGGTGATCTGAAGACTTATTACACTTGAGGACTGTGCATCCTCCAGCCGGTTAGGCGTCGCGTTCTGAGCATCCAAGAGACATTGTGGATTGCCGGTGAACGAAGTCTGTGAAGGTTTGGGAGTCTACCTTGAAGACTTACCAGAGTGATTGGGCGAGGTCTGTGTGACCTTAGCTCAAGGGGAATACGGTGAGGACTGGGTGTCCTGAGCTGCGTGTTCAGGACTGGGTGTCCGGGACTGTGTGTCCTAAGGTTTAAATACCTAGCCGCCCTAACCAGACGTACAGTTGTCATAGCAACTGGAACTGGTCCAACAAATCATTGTCTTCAGAGAGTCACTGGTTTCATCCTTTCCTTCCCTTTTCTTACTGATTGCTCCTTGTGAAGTCATTGTATGATTGCCTTATCTTTTGTCTTCACTGGGTGAATACTTGTTCTGATTGGCTTCATAATATCTTCCTACCTGATCCTTACTACCTAGCTGCTATCAGTCATTGTGCTTTCACTTCATTGAATACCTGACTATGGTTTGCCTAGTGTAGTCTATCTTCTGCTGCATGGTAATAGGCTTATTTCTATCGTTAGTCTTCAAAACTTCCACGTTTTGAAGACTTTCATAAAAATCGCCTATTCACCCCCCCTCTAGTCGATATAACGCACTTTCAATTGGTATTAGAGCAAGGTGCTCCCTTGTTCTATGTGATTCGGTTTAACCACCTGGAGTTTTAGCTATGTCGACTGCAGGGATAATTAAAGTCTCCGCTGCGTGCCCCGTCTTCGATGGAACTGAATATCCCTACTGGAAGAATAAGATGCGCATGCATCTTGAAGCCATTGACGTCGACCTATGGTGTGTCGTCAAGAACGGCGTTCCCAAGGCTGGAGAAGGTGCCACTGCTGCTGATGTCAAGAAGTTCGTTCAACTGGACTCTACTGCCAAGAATATCATCTGTGGTCATCTGACTAAAGGACAGTATGGCCGTGTGAGTGCTTTGGAAACATCTAAGCTGGTCTGGGACTGGCTCTCCAAGGTCAATGAAGGCGTCTCAACCCAGAGAGATCAGAGAATCAGCGTCCTTCGCAACCTCTTCAACCGCTTCAAGCGAAATGACAATGAGAATGTCCAGCTCACATTTGACCGACTCACTGACATCACAAATGAGCTTCAAGCCCTCGGCGCTACTGAGATCACCAAGCATGAAGTCGTCAAGACACTACTGAGATCACTTGACAGTTCGTTTTGACACCCTAGCCCTGATAATTCTAGAACGTCCTGATTTCAAGACACTCGAGTCGTCTGACATACTTGAGAGGCTCAACACACATGAGTTTCAGCTTTCTGAGAAAAGAGATATCTACGGTCCAAACTATGGGCGAACTCGTGCCTTGAAGGCAAAAGCTGTCTCCTCGTCTGAAGAAGAATCTGACAACAGTTCTGATGATCCTGAAGACATTGGAAGGGAACTTGTTATGCTTGTGAAGAAGTTCCAAAAATTCACCAAGAAGAAAGGCTTCAGAAAGTCTTCACGATCAAGCTCAAGGAATGATGAAGCTTCTGCTCATGACTACAAGAAGAAAACATGCCACAAGTGCAAGAAAACTGGACACTTCATCTCTGAGTGTCCGCGGTGGGACAATGAGAACAGAAAGAAGAAGAAGAGCAAGGAATATGACTCTGACGACAAGAAGAAGAAGAAATACTCAAAGTCTTCTTCCAAGTCTTCCTCAAAGTCTTCATCACACAAGAAGAGCTCATCTGGCAAGGCACGTGCGTTTGTTGGCAAGGAAATGGATTCAGAGGAGGAGTCTGCTTCTGAGGAGGCGGAGGTGGAGTCTGAGGAGGAGTCCGACTCTGGCATTGCAAGTCTGGCTACGGCATATGTTGCAAAGTCCATCTTCAACACTAAAGACAATGACTTCATCACCGACACCGATGCAAATGACAAGGACTACTCCGCTCCTACCTACTGCTTCATGGCACGCGGTGCCAAGGTAAACACACGCACTACTCACTATCAAACATCTAGTGACGATGACTTTGATTGTGGTTCAAAACCTAGCTACAAAACACTTGCTAAAATTGCAACTGAACAACAGAAAGCTATGGAACATATTCAAAAACTGTTAGACAGAAGCGATGATCTGTTGGGTGCTGAAATGACTCGATCTGAATCTTTAATTGAAGACATAAAAAATCTTCACGTAAGTATCAGGAACTTGAAAGTCGTCATGAAACTCTCTCAACAACTCATGAGAAGCTTTCCTATGATTATCTTCAAAGGAAGCAAGATCTTGAGAAATTGAGAGCGGCTCATGAAGATCTTCAAAGGGAAAATGAGTCACTTCACGCCGAACAGATCAGTTCCACTCAGGAAGGATTTGAACCACCATGTCTTAAATGCATTGAGCGTGATAATGCTGCTTCTGTTGCTGAATGTTCTACTGCTGCTACTGTTGCAATATCTTCAACTATTGATATGGTAACTAACCCCTCTGCTGAGGATACCACTGCTATTGCTGATGAGAATGCTAGATTGAAGACATTGCTTGAAACAGGGATGTACAAAAGTCTTAAAGGGCATCAGACACTATGTGATGTCCTTAAAAAGCAGATACTGAACCGAAACCCTAGGAAAGAGGGTGTTGGGTTCGTAAGGAAAATGAATGCTAATGGCTCTTACTAGAAGCCTGAGCAGTACCCCAAAACCACATGGGTTGCTGGAAAGGAACCTTCAGCTGATCCATCCAATCTATCTGGCTTCACTTGTGCTAACCCCATTATCATCGATGAATCTCTTGATGCAAACTATAAACTGTTTAAGAATCAGAATGGTGAAGTGTTTGCCAGGTACATTGGTACTAACTGTAGGAATGGACCTCCTATGAAGAAGATCTGGGTTCCGAAAAGGTGTCTGGAGAATCTTCCTGTGAATGTCATCATGACACCTCACTTGAAGAAGACAAACCTCAGTCCAAAGGCTTCATACGGTCCAAAGGCTTCATACAGACAGAGGACTCACCTGAGTCGGACTAACGCAAATGTTTTGCAGGGAAACCATACTCAGGCATATGAATATGAGACTGGTTCATCAAACCGTCATGTTCATAAGACCAAGAACTATTCTGCTTATTCTTATGAGTATTATTGTCCGCCTACAAGACTGTTTGCTAGGGCTCCAAAGCCAAAGTTCTCATATGCTGCACTTAGACTTGTTGCTTCTAAGCCACCCTTGAAGATGTGGGTGGCTAAGAAAGCTTAACTCTCTTTTGCAGGGAAAGGTCTCCAGCAGAAAACCAAAATCGTCTAACGCTATTGCTGGGGACCTTAAACATCTTGTAGGGCACAAGATCAAATGCCCGAATGGCATTACTATGTACTTCGTTCCTGAATCGCATGCCACTCTCCCTATTAGTCCTAATCTGGATCTGAGTTTTCATAACCCACTGGCTCGTCAAATGTTTTTGCTTCACAATTCTCTTCGTGAAGCCTATCCCCCTAACTGCACTGTAGGGTATGACACCAGCGTCTTCAGAATGGATTATTGACAGTGGGTGTACAAATCACATGACTGGCAAATGAAGCCTTCTTATGGACTCAACCTTATGTCCATCCGACAAGAGCCACATCACATTTGCTGACACTAGTAAAAGTAAGGTATTGGGTCTAGGTAGAGTTGCAATATCAAGGGATCAACACATGGATAAAGTCATGCTTGTTGAATCCATTGGCTTCAACTTAATGTCTGTCTCAATGCTTTGCGATTTAAACATGATCGTAATATTTGGAAAATATCGCTGCCTTGTTCTAATGGAATCTGACAAGTCTCTAGTGTTTGAAGGGTATCGGAAAGATGATTTGTACGTGGTAGATTTCTCAGTAGGGCCACAGCTCGCCGTATGTCTTCTAGCAAAAGCTTCAGAATGTTGGCTCTGGCATCGGAGGCTTGGGCATGCTAGCATGAGGAACCTCCACACTCTTGCAAAGAAGAAGCATGTCATAGGCATCGAGGGCGTCAAGTTCAAGAAAGATCACTTATGCGGTGCCTGTGAAGCAGGAAAGATGACGAGAGCCAAACATCCCTCGAAGACAATCATGACCACTACTTGACCCTTCGAACTGCTTCACATGGATCTTTTCGGTCCCACTCATTACTCAACTCTTACTACTACTGCTTGTCTCTATGGCTTCGTCATTGTTGATGATTACTCTATATATACTTGGGTGCACATAATTCTTTTCAAGACTGAAGTGCAGGCAATTATGGCGCCAAGATAAAGCACATAAGAAGTGACAATGGCACTGAATTCAAGAACACGGGCCTTGATACATATCTTGATACCTTGGGCATCACACATGAATTCTCGGCCCCGTACACGCCACAGTAGAATGGCGTCGTCGAACGCAAGAACAGAACACTCATTGAGATGGCCAGAACGATGCTAGATGAATACAAGACTCCAAGAAAATTCTGGCCTGAAGCCATTGATACTGCATGCCATACAATCAATCGTGTTTATCTTCACAAGCTTCTGAACAAGACATCTTATGAGCTCCTTACTGGCAAGAAGCCAAATGTCAGTTACTTCAGAGTATTTGGCGCCAGGTGCTGGATCAAGGACCCACATCACACCTCAAAGTTTGCACCAAAAGCACATGAGGGTTTTATGCTTGGATATGGAAAGGATTCGCACTCCTACAAAGTCTTCAATCTCTTTCATTACAAAGTGGTTGAAACAGTGGATGTGCGGTTTGATGAGACCAATGGTTCACAAAGAGAGCAACTACCAAATGTGCTAGATGAAGTTCCATCCAGTGAGTCAATCAAGCTAATGGGAACTGGCGAAATTATACCTTCTGAAGCTCATCCTGAAGAAGAACTTATCATCTCAGCACCTGATCAACATGAAGACAATGCTCAGCCTGAAGACATTCCCTCTAACAACGATAATGATCAGCAAGAGCAAAGTCTTCGCCCTATACATCATCGCGTTGCCAATGAAGTGCAGATTGAAAGAATAATTGATAGCATCAATGCACCCGGTCCACTCACTCGTTCAAAGGCAACTCAGCTGGCAGATTTCTATGGGCACTTCTCATTTGTCTCAATAACAGAACCCAAGAAAGTTGAAGAAGCCTTCATGGAACCTGAATGGATTCAAGCTATGCAAGAAGAGCTTCAACAGTTTGAGCTGAATAATGTATGGGAACTGGTTAAGCGTCCTGATCCACGGAAGCACAATATAATAGGCACCAAATGGATATACCGCAACAAGCAAGATGAGCATGGTCAAGTTGTCAGAAACAAAGCTCGTATCGTTGCTCAAGGATATACTCAAGTGGAAGGCATTGACTTCGATGAAACATTTGCTCCTGTGGCTAGACTTGAAGCCATACGTATACTGCTGGCCTATGCAAATCATCATAACATACTTCTATATCAAATGGATGTGAAGAGTGCCTTTCTCAATGGCAAGATTGAAGAAGAAGTGTATGTTGCACAACCGCCTGGCTTTGAAGATCCAAAACATCCTGACATGGTATACAAGCTCAAAAAGGCACTGTATGGCCTCAAACAAGCCCCTCGGGCCTGGTATGACACACTCAAATATTTCCTGAAGAGCAAAGGCTTCATACCTGGTTCCCTAGACCACACTCTCTTCACGAAGACATATGATGGTGAACTGTTTGTGTGCCAAATATATGTGGATGACATTATCTTCGGTTGCACCAATCAGAAGTACAGTGAAGAGTTTGGATATATGATGCAAGAGCAATATCAGATGTCCATGATGGGAGAGCTGAAGTTCTTCCTCGGTCTTCAAATACGACAACAACGCAACGGCATCTTCATATCTCAAGAAAAGTATCTCAAAGATTGCCTGAAGAAGTTTGGTATGCAAGACTGCAAAGGCTTCACAACACCAATGCCAGCCAAACATCATCTGGGTCCTGGCGACAATGGTAAAGAGTTCGATCAAAAGGTATACCGCTCCATGATTGGTTCTTTACTTTATCTATGTGCATCTAGGCCAGATATTATGCTTAGTGTTTGCATGTGTGCTCGATTTCAAGCGGCACCAAAGGAGTCGCATCACTTAGCTGTGAAGCGAATTCTTTGATATTTGGCTCACACCCCAACTCTAGGATTATGGTATCCAAAGGGCTCAGAGTTTGATCTGGTTGGATTCTCGGATGCTGATTATGCTGGTGACAGAGTTGATCGCAAGTCTACATCAGGCACATGTCACTTTCTGGGACGATCACTTGTATGTTGGTCTTCAAAGAAGCAGAACTGTGTATCTCTCTCCACTGCTGAATCTGAATACATTGCTGCTGGATCTTGCTGCGCTCAGCTTCTGTGGATGAAGCAAACACTCAAGGACTATGGCATTCATCTGAAGCAAGTGCCACTTTACTGCGACAACAAAAGCGCCATCAAGATTGCCAACAACCCAGTTCAGCACTCGAAGACAAAGCACATTGAAATTCGTCATCACTTTCTCAGAGATCATGTTGTGAAGGAAGATATTGATATCATACACGTCAACACTGAAGAGCAATTGGCAGATATCTTCACCAAGCCCTTGGATGAGAAGAGATTTTGCAAGTTTTGGTGTGAGCTAAATATCCTGGAATCCTCAAATGTCCTATGATCAGGCACACATCCTAACCCTTATGCATATTGATGACTTAGATGTGCAACACACAAAGTAAAGTATATCTTCAATCAATGAAGACATACATTCTAAGTGTGAATACATTAATGTGGAATTTGACTTCGGAGCGCCACGATAAACTGTGCGCCGTGTCTGGGTCTAATACTTCCTATACGGTGGGTAACGCCACCACCAAACGTTCTACTTTGAAGTGTTTCACTCATGGCGTCACCTTGCAATGTCTTCACATTTGGTTTGGCTTCAATCTCAACATGTCTTCATGATTATCTTCACTGTGTTGATTATATATATATATATATATATATATATATATATATATATATATATATATATATATATATATATATATATATATATATATA
>NC_041380.1:599989642-599996361 GCF_002162155.2 Triticum dicoccoides | reverse complement strand
TATATACTAGTGTTCTGTCCTCAATAGCATTCACTTATAGCTATGTCTTCTTGTTGAATCTTTTGAACTAAGTGAATGTGATCGGACCCTAACCTCTCTAGGCTTTCTATCTCAAATTCTATCTCTCCAAATCATATGCATTCTATTGAAACTGTCGAATGTCTTCTCTGCGTCCTTGTCAGCAGAAGATACAGAGACAACCATTAAGTCCGTTTTCAATGCTCATTCCTCCACTTGAAACCCGGAGAAGTAGGAACAACCACCCGACAATCCAGGCGTGCATGGGACGTGGAACAAACCCCAAACCTCCGCATGATGGCCACGTGTTGCTCAGATGCGAATCGCCAGGGGCACCTGTGTAATAACGCAGTGCCACCCCTGTACCTATAAATACACACTTCACAACGGTCATTATCTCTTCTTCCACTCTCGCACGAACCCTAGCGCCACCGCTAGCCCTCGACGACGCCGGCGACGAAGCGCTTCGCTGTCGCAACCTCTCCGACGCCGTCTTCACGCCGACCGCGGACATCGTCCTCTCCGCCGTCGCCGTAGGTGTCCTCCGTCGCCAAGTTAGGGCACGGAAGATTGAACTGCTCAGCCTCATCTTCCACTCCGTCTAGCAGTTCTTAGTGTGGTAAATAAAACTTCCTTTTCACAGCACCGTTGATCCTATGGATTTGTCACTTTCTACCACAAGCAGTTTCTGTTCACACAAGTTAGATCTCGTTCATACTGCATCTCATAACATGCCTAGTAGATTCACTTATGCTTCACAAAGTAGTTAGATTCCTCACTTGTACTGATCTATGGATTTGTACAAACCTAGAACCAACTCCTTATCTATGAGTGAATGTCTTCGCACGATGAGGTCAATGTCTTCTAAACTGATTTATCTTCAAAATCTTCTGAGAATGCATATGACCTCTTCCCCTTCCCTCGCGCCTTAATGCTGTCGCAGGTACATGTCCGTGGGAGAATCCTTTGGTTCTCATAGTCTGCATTCATTTGCAGAATTCTTGCAGCATCACATAAACTCTCTCGAAGCCAGTTCATGTTGGTCCAGCAAGAGAAAACCTTTGAAGCCTTTGAACGTTTTGAAGCCTTTAAAGTTAAAATTCATGGCTTCAGAGAAAGCTGCAAGGAAGGGAGGCAGACAGCGTCGTGGCGGAACATCCCGAGATCTGCCTGATGACCTCTTAGAACTTTACAAGACAGATCCTGAAGAGGATTATAGTCAGCGCAAGACCCAAATCCAGTGGATTCGAAGATATTGGGCAGAACAATGGTTCAAATACCGGTTTGTGACCCAGGAATATGCTGAGAAACGTGCCATCAAGAGACCGTGGGGAGACATCCTATACAAGAATCTTCTACCCAGGTTCAGAGATGAAGCCATTGCTCAAGGCTTCTATCCCTGTATGGTCCGTGGGCCACAGCCTGCTGATGCAGACCCATCGTCACTTCTATGGTGTCGTGACGACAATCTGTTCAAGCGCAACTTCCAGTTTGCCCAGAACTCAGCGAAGCAGAACAAGAAGACTTTGGGGTTAGACTTCAACCCTGGTCCCTCAGCACCAAGGGCAGATGGCACACGAGATGCAGAACCCAATGTCATCGGCCCCTTCTACAACCTTGCAGGCCTCATCACCCACATCTTGGTTCAAGGGACTGCAGTAAATGAGCCTGCAGCTGACGCTGACTTGGTTGAAGTGCCTGCAGCTCCGACGCCTCAGAAGTCGAAGAAGCCTAAAGCTTCAAAGCCTGCTCTGAAGACTTATCACGCATCTCCAAGCCCCAGAAGAGCAAGATGCCTCTGCCACACACCGGCCAAGAGCTCACAGCTGCTGCCATTCTGCGCAATGATGACATTGATCTGTCAAGTGACGAAGATCTCGCAGATGATGCTCTTGAGCAACTCATCAAGAGCAAGGAAGAAGCAGAAATCTTCAATGACCTGCCGCTCTTTGATGTCACAATCATTCACAACTTCATTCATGAATGGTTTGACACGCCAAACATCAGCTTTGATGATCTCCAGCTACTAGTTGGCCTCAGTGTCGCCTTCCATGGCACCATTGCTTCAGAACTAGCCATCGCCCAGCGCGTTGTTGAACTGAAGCAGAAGATTGACTATGAAAAGGCTCAGTTCAAGAAGCATATGGCCAAGCTCAGCATGCAAGATGTGAAGAACTTCAAGATCATGATGCATGAGCTCAAGGAAGCCTTTCTGAAGAAACGTGCAGAAGCTCAGGGTTTGCGTGAGCGCATGAAGACTCTGGCTGACAGATGTGTGCAAGCCTACAATGAGAGTGAGAAGCGCATGGCACTTGGGCGTCCTGGCATCGACCCCAGGATGGCCGCAAAGAAGAAGAAGAAGCCTGTTACGGCTGAACTCGATGCACCAAGGCAGGAAGCAGTTCCGATTGTCTTCCCCACAAGAATGACTGGCTCGAAGCCAAAAAGCCGGTCAACAGCTTCAGAGCTCAAGAAGACGAGGACTGCTGAGGCTGAAGCGAGGAAAAGGAAATATCCTAAAGCCTCTCCTACTGCCCCCTCCAAGAAAAAGAGAAAGACCAAGAAAGATCGGGCTGCTCCCACATAGCCCTTGGTTGTTGAACCCGTTTCCATGGTTCACCCCGACGCCAATCCACAAGAACGTCAACTGACCATCCATGTGCCTGCTTTCACAGAGGCTCATGGAGCTGAAGACATTCCAGCAGCTAATCCCATCGCTGCTGAAGACATTGGTCAACATGACAATGTAGAAGATGGTGCAGTCCTTCCTCAGTTCGAGAACAGCGAACTCATCAGCATTGGTCGTCCTCCGACGTCAATCGCTCAGGATGCTTCATGGGCGGATCGCCCACAAGAGGAAGAAGACTGTGAGGCCCAGCCAACTCCACCTGCACAAGCGTCGCCAGCGTTGCGCAGGCTTCGCAAAGGTCCAAGGCCTCAAGTCTATGCTGAAAACATTCCGGCTGCATCAGCCTTGGAAGAAGAAGTACCACAAATCCCCACTCCCCTGTCTCACCACGAAGCAGTTCTCCAGGAGAACGTGCCTGTGACCGACCCTCCAGCTCGTCAAGTGGAGGATGAAAATCTTGAGGCTGCCGCAACCACCAATGAAGCTAATGTGGAGCCCTCCCCACCAAAAGCATCAGAAGACAGTGAAGCCACTCATCCTGACACTTCTGTTCCTGAGTCTACTGTCGGTCCTTAGTTCGACTATCATGTTGAGCACAGGCCTCAGGTCCAGAAGCCAATCCCAAGATTGCCAAGGTTCCCAGGTCCTGCATCAGCACCTGGCTCCTTCAATATCAATGGCTTCAGAGCAGACAACACATTCTTCAAAAGTGTAACGCCCTCGATGCGGCTATAGCTCCCACGTGTCGAGGCACAACTTAGAGACATAACCGCATTGAAAGCAATGTCGCAAGTTAGGCAATCATCACAACATCCCATGTAATATATAATAAAAGGGGAAGATACATAGTTGGCTTACACTCGCCATGTCACATCAAAGTTCATAAATAACATGCATCATACAACACTCATGGCCCGACTACGGCGCCAAAATGGAAAAATAACCCAACATGCGACAAGGCCCTGAATCGAACCCCAACTAGGCACCACTACTGATCATCAGGAAAAGACACGTAGTAACGCTGAGAGTCCTCGTCGAACTCCCACTTCAGCTCGTACTCGTCACCTGGAGTGGAAACACCTGAACCTGCATCTGGAGTTATAGTATATGTGAGCCACAGGGACTCAGCAATCTCGCACCCTCGCGATCAAAACTATTTAAGCTTATAGGAAGGATAGGCAAATATATGTGGAGCTACAGCAAGCGACTAGCATATATGGTGGCTAACTTATACGCAACAGAGAGCGAGAAGAGGAGGCAAAGCGCGAGCGAGAATCTAGAGGAACAACCTGCGCAAGCATAACTCCAACACCGTGTCCACTTCCCAGACTCCGCCGACAAGGGGCCATCATAGTAACACACATGGTTGATTCATTTTAATTAAGTTTATGTTCAAGTTATCTACAACCGGACATTAACAAATTTCCATCTGCCCATAACCGCGGCACGGCTTTCAAAAGTTCAATCCCTGCAGGGGAGTCCCAACTTAGCCCATGACAAGCTCTCACGGTCAACGAAGGAATAGACCTCCACCCGAGACATTCCAATCAGGCTCGGTATCCCGGTACAGCAAGACAACTCCGACAATGGTAAAACAAGTCCAGCAACACCACCCGCTGTGCCAAAAAAACCCCGATAGGAGCTGCACATATCTTGTTCTCAGGGCACACCGGATAAGCTAAGCGTATGGGAACCAAAGTAACCCAAGTTGCCAAGGGACGGCCCCGCACGGTGCTCTAGTTTGGACCAACACTCAGAGGAGCACTGGCCCGGGGGGGGGGGGGTTAAAATAAGATGACCCTTGAGTCCGCGAAACCCAAGGGAAAAAGGGGCTAGGTGGCAAATGGTAAAACCAAGGTTGGGCATTGCTGGAGGAGTTTTATTCAAGGCGGACTGTCAAGGGGTTCCCATTATAACCCAACCGCGTAAGGAACGCTAAAATCCGGGAACATAACACCGATATGACGGAAAACTAGGGCGGCAAGAGTGGAACAAAACACTAGGCGAGAGGCCGAGTCTTCCACCCTTTACCAAGTATATAGATGCATTAAGATAACATAGCAATATAATGATATCCCAACAAGTAAAGTAAATGTACCAACAAGGAACGGCTCCAATCTTCATCTGCAACTAGCAACGCTATAAGAGGGGTTGAGCAAAGCGGTAACATAGCTAATCAACGGTTTGCTAGGACATGGTGGGTTAGAGGTTCAACATGGCAATTGGGAGGCTGACAAGCAAAAGTTAGGCATCGTAGCATTGGCATAGCAAAAGAGCGAAGCAAACTAGCACAACAAAGATAGTAGTGATTTCGAGGGTATGATCATCTTGCCTGCAAAGCTGTCAGAGTTGACTGGATCCTCAAAAGCAAACTCAACGGGCTCCTCGTTAGCGAACTCGTCTCCCAGCTCTACCCAAACAAGGCAAACAAGCAACAAGGATACAATCAACCACGTGCAAACTCAAGCAATAAGATGCAAAGATGATATGCTATGCGGGATGCGATGCGGGATGCGATGCGGGATGCAAAATGCAAGATATGGCAGGAAATGCATGAGCCTGGCCTCAACTTGGAAAACCAAGTGTGCCACTGGAAAGAGGGGATGAAATCGCTTGAAAACGATATAAAGATCATCGGAATCGGAGTTACGGTTTGGAAATGGCAAGCATTTTAAGAATGACACCGGTCTGCGATTTACAGCAAGTAGGCATCTAAATGCAACGAAATGAACATGCTACAGCCACCAAACATGACAACAAAATACATGGCAGGGATGCACACAAGATTCTTAACAAAAGACTAGCACTGAGCCACGTCCAATTCATCCATTATGAGGTTCAAACAAGCATGGCACAAACGCAAATGCAAAACAGATTTCACACTTAGTGAAATTAACACTTGTCTGAAATTTCAGATCACGAAGCCCTCTTTGGAGTAGCAAAACAACATGATACATGACCTGATTAAGATAAGTAAGAACATGGCATGGAGCTACTCAACAAGCTTAACAAAAGACCCTAAGTGACCTGGGGCCAAAAGGGATCACAAAATATACTAATAAGCACACAAACATAGCTAAAACTCAATCAGTTTTCAGACTTGGTGAAAACTGAGACATGCTGAAATATAACTCATGAAGGCATGTAAACGAGCTCGATGCACTCACTACAATGCAAGTCATGGCAAGGAAAGCATACATCCATTAAGAAGGCACAAAATGCTAGCTAGACATGGCAAGAACAATGGCATAGCATGCACGGATCAACTACAATAGCACCGGCAAAATCGCAAACAAGTTGACGATCTGCCCAGATTCACCACGAAGCAAAAGTACAGCTCGATTGACTCAAGCTAGGGTGCTCCATAATTGCAAGTAAAGACATGTATGTATAGAGCATAACATGAATAACAAAACTCCTTTACTGATCATCCTCAAAAGAGGCACGGATCACTAGGAAACAAGCTGAACATATGGCATCACGAACTAAATAATCCCAGACTTGGTGAAAACACCTAAGTCCCTGAAAACAGATTACCGGGTGCCTCACTTTGCAAGCTTGCACAAGTCACCACACATGTCCTAAAAATGCATGGGTTGCACCTCTGGAAAGTAGACAAAATGCTTAACAAAACATATGAAGGACTCACAGGCATATCATGCACACAATAATCATGGCAAAAATGACAAGTCTAAGATGAACATGCAGATCTGACAATTATCTCACGAAGCCTCCTTCTAACAGCATTTTGGGCATCAAGATGAACTCAAATGAAAATGATGCAATAGAATGAAATGATGTACTCGTCGAGACGAACATTTTGATATACTATATGTCCAAAACGGAGCTATGGATGCGGAGATATCACCGGTCAAAGTTTGCTCGAAAAATTAGAGGGAGAAGGAAAAAGTCAATCCTCAAGAACAGATCTAGGGTTTCTCCGCGGGGTACTGTAGCACTTCGCGAAAACCGAGGATGGTCGGGGTTGAAGGAGGCGCCGGGGCCGGATCCGGGGTCGGCCGGCGACGGCGAAGGGCGGCGGGGTCGCCGGATGGGTCGGCGAGGCGGCGGG
>NC_041380.1:599979664-599989143 GCF_002162155.2 Triticum dicoccoides | reverse complement strand
GGCCGGCGATGGGCCTGCCCGGGCCGGCGGCGCGGAGGTGGTGAGGCGCCACGTGGCGGCTTGCGGGTGGACGGGCTGCGGCGGCGGACGCGTCCGGCCGGGGGCGGACGTGTCCGTCGGTGGCGGGGATCCTCTTTTTTTTAGGGGTAGGGTTTCGGGGAGAGAGAGATCCGAAAACGAAGGGGGGTGTATTTATAGGCATAAGTGGAGCTAGGAGAGTCCAAATGAGGTGCGGTTTTTGGCCACGCAATCATGATCGAACGCTCTAGGTGATGGAGCAGAGTTTGGTGGGTTTTGGGCCAAATTGGAGGGGTGTTGGGCTGCAACACGCACGAGGCCTTTTCAGTCCCTCGGTTAACCGTTGGAGTATCAAACGAAGTCCAAATGATACGAAACTTGACAGGCGGTCTACCAGTAGTAAACCAAGGCCGCTTGGCAAGTGTCAGTCCAATCCGGAAATATTCAATCCCCACACATGAAAGAAAGCTAGAAATGACCACCGGAGGAGAACGAAGCGCCGGAATGCAAAACGGACAACGGGGAAAATGCTCGGATGCATGAGATGAACACGTATGCAAATGCAATGCACATGATGACATGATATGAGATGCATGAAAACGAAAATAACACACGGAGACAAAGACCCGAACCCGAGAAATAAATATAACTTAACGCCGGAAACGGCAAGAGTTGGATTACAAATTGGGAAAGTTATATCTGGGGTGTTACAACACTCCACCACTACGAAAGGATCTCGTCCCGAGATCTAGGACTGAAAGAACGCCGGGTACTCAGAACGGAGGTGATCCTCGCGTTCCCAGGTAGCTTCACGGTCGGAATGGTGTGACCAGTTGACTTTGAGAAATTTGATTGACTTGTTGCGAGTCTTGCGTTCAGTCTCTTCAAGAATAGCAACTGGGTGCTCGCGATAAGAGAGATCTTCTTGGAGCTCAATGTCCTCGAAGTTGACTGTGCGGTCAGGAGTCTTGAAGCACTTTTGAAACTGAGAGACATGGAACACATCATGAACATTTGCAAAGTTTTAAGGAAGCTCGAGTTGATCGGCGAGGTCGCCTCTCTTGCTGACAATCTTGAAAGGTCCCACGTATCTAGGGGCAAGCTTCCCTTTGATACCGAAGTGACGAGTACCCTTCATAGGAGAGACACGGAGGTAAACATGATCTCCAATCTCGAAAGCTAAATCACGGTGCTTACTATCATAGTAGCTCTTCTGGCGGGATTGGGCTGCTTTGAGGTTATCACGAATGACTTTGCACATTTCTTCTGCCTCTGTGATTAAGTCATTACCTAGCAGCTGACGTTCACCGGTTTTAGACCAGTTGAGAGGGGTACGGCACTTCCTGCCATACAGAATTTCAAATGGGGCCTTGCCCGAACTTGCTTGAAAACTGTTGTTATAGGAGAATTCAGCATAAGGAAGACAATCCTCCCACTTCATGCCGAAGGAGATCACACAAGCCCTGAGCATATCTTCAAGAATCTGGTTGACACGCTCGACTTGACCGCTTGTTTGAGGATGGAAAGCAGTGCTGAAGCGGATGTTGGTGCCCATGGCCTTCTGAAAAGAATCCCAAAACTTGGAGGTAAAGATGCTGCCACGGTCTGAAGATATCACTTGAGGAATACCGTGCAGAGAGACAATTTGAGAGGTATAGAGTTCCGCCAATTGAGCTGCAGTGATCGACTCTTTGATAGGCAGAAAGTGAGCCACTTTGGTGAGCTTGTCGATGACAACGAATATAGCATCATTGCCACGCTTGGACTTTGGAAACCCAGTCACGAAGTCCATTTCAATGTGGTCAAACTTCCCTTCTGGAATGGCAAGAGGTTGGAGGAGACCTGCTGGCCTTTGGTGTTCTGCCTTCACTCTTCTGCAGACATCACATTCATTCACGAATTGAGCGATCTCGCGCTTCATTCGAGTCCACCAATAAGCTTGCTTGAGGTCCTGATACATCTTCGTACTCCCAGGGTGGATGGAGAGGAGAGAATTGTGAGCCTCGTTCATGATCACTTTACGAAGTTCACCTTTGGGTACAACAATTCGATCCTTGAAGAAGAGAGTGTCCTTGTCATCAAGGCGGTAGCACTTGTACTTGGACTGACTCTTGGCCATCCCAATCTTCACCTTTTTCACCATAGCATCAAGAAGCTGGGCTTGGCGAATCTGGTCTTCTAAGGTAGGAGAGACTTGAAGGTTGGCGAGGAAACCTTGAGGAACAACTTGCAGATTCAGTTTGCGGAAAGCTTCACAAAGCTCGGGTTGATAAGGCTTAAGAATCAGACTATTGCAATACGCTTTCCTGCTCAAAGCGTCAGCGATCACATTGGCCTTGCCTGGAGTATACTCGATACTCGGATTATACTCTTGAATCATTTCGACCCATCGAGTTTGCCTGAGGTTGAGATTAGGCTGAGTGAAGATGTACTTGAGACTCTTGTGATCAGTGAAAATATCCACTTTTCTTCCCAATAGAAGATGTCTCCAAGTCAAAAGAGCATGCACAACTGCCGCCAACTCGAGATCATGAGTGGGGTAGTTCTTCTCATTAGGCTTCAACTGGCGAGAGGTATAAGCAACAACTTTCTTCTCTTGCATCAAAACTGCACCGAGACCTTGGAGAGAGGCATCACAAAAGACCTCGTACGGTTTGGATTCATCAGGCGGAGTCAGAACTGGAGCAGTGATCAACTTCTCTTTCAAAGTGTTGAAAGCAATATCACACCCCGGAGACCAAACGTACTTAACGTGCTTCTGAAGAAGATTTGAGAGAGGCTTGGCGATCTTAGAAAAGTTTTCAACGAATCTTCGGCAATAGCTTGCGAGACCGAGGAAACTGCGGAGTTGCTTCACGTTCTGAGGAGGTTCCCAATTCACAATTGCAGACACCTTCTCAGGATTCACGGCAATGCCCTTGGCAGAGATGATATGACCAAGATAAAGAACCTCATCGAGCCAAAATTCACACTTGGAGAACTTGGCGTAGAACTGATGTTCCCTGAGCTTATCAAGCACCAAACGCAAGTGCTTGGCATGATCTTCCTTGTTCTTGGAGAAAACCAGAATGTCGTCGAGATAGACCAAAACAAAGTCATTGGTGTAGGCGTTGAAGATGAAGTTCATCATGCGAGAGAACGTTGGAGGAGCGTTGACGAGGCCAAAAGACATAACAGTGTATTCATATGAACCAAAGCTTGTCCTGAACGCCGTCTTGGGAATATCTTGCTCACGGATACGAATCTGATGATAACCCATACAGAGATAAAGCTTGGAGAATACTTGAGCACCTTTGAGTTGTTCGAACAGCTCATTGATGTTGGGAAGTGGGTATTTGTTCTTAATGGTCTTCTTGTTCAATGGACGGTAATCAACACAAAGTCGGTCCGATCCATCCTTCTTCTTCACAAAAAGAACACCACAACCCCACGGAGAAGAACTAGGCCGGATGAGACCCATTCTCTCTTGCTCCTCGAGTTGTTTCTTCAGCTCCTTCAACTCTTCAGGTCCGAGCTTGTAAGGACGTTTGCACACAGGTTCCGTGTCGGGCTCAAGATCAATAAAAATTCAACTGGCCGGTGCGGAGGCATTCCTGGGAGCTCTTCTGGAAAGACGTCTTGATATTCACAAACGACTGGAATTTGCGAGATAGCATCCAGTTCACCCTTCTCATTGAGAGAAAACAGACGGATGGTATCATCATTTGCGGCAAAGACAATCACATCCTTAGACGAATGAGTCAATTGAATCTGCCTGGCTGCACAATCAAGCTGAGCCTTGTGCTTAGAGAGCCAATCCATTCCGAGAATAAGATCAATATCCGAGTTTCCAAGAACCATTGGAGAAGCCAGAAACTCGAAATCACCCATCATGATAGAAATATCCGGGACTATTGAAGTAGCCCTCATAGACTTAGCCGGAGAAACCACTCCCATAGGTTTACCCAACATTTGTGAAACAAAGTCATGCTTGGAAACAAATGATCTTGACATGAAACAATGCGATGCACCAGTGTCAAAAAGAACTCTTGCAGGAAAAGAGTTAACTGGAAAGTTACCCATGATGACATCTGAAGAATCCTCTGCCTGAGCTGCGTTCATCAAGTGGACCTTGGCATGCTTGGGGTTATGCTTGACCACTGTTGTACTTGCCGATCTCACAGGAGGAGGAGGAGGAAGACGCCTCTGGTTGAAACACTTGTTGGCATAGTGACCCTTCTGTTGGCACTTGTTGCACGTGACCTCTGAAAGCGGACGGTGGTACGGAGCACTCAGTCTTGGAGGTTGAGACGAAGGCTTGTTTTGAAAGCCAGGGTTGGGTGGGTGGGAAGAACCACTGCCACCTTTTCTCTTCTGCTGATACGGCTGACGGAACGGATGAGGAGGAAGCCAAAACTTCTGCTGCTTGGCCACTTGAGTAGAGGAAGAAGGAGTAGCATCTCTGGCTCGCTTCTTGGAAGCATCACACCTCAACTGAGCAGCCTCTTGCTTCAGTGCCATGTTGTAGAACTCATCGTATCTCAACGGCTCAAAGAGGACAAGAGCGAGCTGAATATCCTCTCGGAGACCACCCCTGAACTGATATATCATGCTCTTCTCATCAGGGACATCCTGCTTGGCAAAGCGGGCGAGCTTCTGGAACAACTTATCGTAGTCATAGACAGACAAAGAGCCTTGCTTCAGATTGCGGAATTCCTCACGCTTACTCTCAACCACACTTTGAGGGATGTGATGAGCTCGGAAATCTTGACGGAAATCATCCCAAGTGATCAGACGTCCACCCCTGGAATCCTTGTACTGCTGGAACCATTCTGCAGCCTGATCTTTGAGTTGGAAGAAAGCAAACTTGACGAAATCTTCAGGCCTGACATTGCTGCACTCAAAATGCTTGCCCAGATCCACAAGCCAATCATCAGCATCGGAAGCCTCAACACAATTGCTGAACGTCTTTGGACCATTAGAAAGGAACTGGTTCAGTGTAGCAAAGTGGTTCTGATTGTTGCCTTGATTCCCTTGCCTGCCTTGATTGTGCTCTTGGAGAATTTGCATGATCAACTGTGTGTTTGCATTGGTTGCGGCCATCACAGCTTGCCATGCCTCCGGAGGAGGTGGAGGTGGTGGCGGATCTTGATTCTGGTTCTGACTGGTGCTCTTGGCGGGAGCCATCCTGAAGAGGTTGACCACCGTTAGCACATAGACAGATAATTGAAGCTGAAACCAACGGAATGAAAATTGCAACATAAAGTCTTCACATTCGAACAAAATGAACGAATGCATTTCTCTTGAAGTGATCATATATCCCTAAATTGCGAAGCCACGTAGAATTAGGTAGAAGAATTAAATCAACAAGGTACGGCTCAAGAACGAATAATCGGTAAGAAATCCCAATCTCAAACCAATATCCGTGGAAGAAGAACTAGAGCTACGAGAATTCCCACCTATGAAACTCCCGAAATTTTCCCGTTATGCAATCAGGTGTTGGGGATACAGGGGAAGCATAATATCTCACCCAAACTAGCAATACCTACATCCAGCTGTATCCATCCTTCAACACATAACCAAGAAACCTTCGGAAACCATCTACCTCAACCTTCGAAAAGCATCCGTTATACAAGTTATGGCGATACTCCCGAACTCCCGCCCCAGTACTGGGTGGCGTCGAGGTTATCTCACCAACGAACTGCATAAAAGAGATTTTCGATGTCGGCGAACATATCTCAAGTATTCCAAAATTGCAACGATAAAATTATGATGACAACACCTCAGAGCTCAACTCCCCGGGACACTTCCACTAAACCCCTGACAGGAGGCACCAAGACAATGTTCTCATCATAAGCCATCGAAACGATTCCAAGATACTCGCGTGATCCTAAAAAAAATTTAGTGAAATTTGAGAAGAGAAGAGTCAAAACTCTACGTCGGGATGCCTTACCAGAGCGATGAGGAGACTAGGAAGTAAAAGGAATTCCTAAGCTCTCAGATATATAATTCCTAAATGACTCAAAACATTTTTCTAGACACAACTCGGCTTCTAAAAACGATCAAGCAATGGGGCTCCTAAGGTCGGGGAAGGCTCTGATACCAACTTGTAACGCCCTCGATGCGGCTATAGCTCCCACGTGTCGAGGCACGACTTAGAGACATAACCGCATTGAAAGCAATGTCGCAAGTTAGGCAATCATCACAACATCCCATGTAATATATAATAAAAGGGGAAGATACATAGTTGGCTTACACTCGCCACGTCACATCAAAGTTCATAAATAACATGCATCATACAACACTCATGGCCCGACTATGGCGCCAAAATGGAAAAATAACCCAACATGCGACAAGGCCCTGAATCGAACCCCAACTAGGCACCACTACTGATCATCAGGAAAAGACACGTAGTAACGCTGAGAGTCCTCGTCGAACTCCCACTTTAGCTCGTACTCGTCACCTGGAGTGGAAACACCTGGACCTGCATCTGGAGTTATAGTATCTGTGAGCCACAGGGACTCAGCAATCTCGCACCCTCGCGATCAAAACTATTTAAGCTTATAGGAAGGATAGGCAAATATATGTGGAGCTGCAGCAAGCGACTAGCATATATGGTGGCTAACTTATACGCAACAGAGAGCGAGAAGAGGAGGCAAAGCGCGAGCGAGAATCTAGAGGAACAACCTGCGCAAGCATAACTCCAACACCGTGTCCACTTCCCGGACTCCGCCGAGAAGGGGCCATCACGATAACACACACGGTTGATTCATTTTAATTAAGTTTATGTTCAAGTTATCTACAACCGGACATTAACAAATTCCCATCTGCCCATAACTGCGGGCACGACTTTCGAAAGTTCAATCCCTGCAGGGGAGTCCCAACTTAGCCCATGACAAGCTCTCACGGTCAACGAAGGAATAGACCTCCACCCGAGACATTCCGATTAGGCTCGGTATCCCGGTACAGCAAGACAACTCCGACAATGGTAAAACAAGTCCAGCAACACCAACCGCTGTGCCGACAAATCCCGATAGGAGCTGCACATATCTCGTTCTCAGGGCACACCGGATAAGCTAAGCGTACGAGAACCAACGTAACCCAAGTTGCCAAGGGACGGCCCCGCACGATGCTCTAGTTTGGACCAACACTCAGAGGAGCACTGGCCCGGGGGGGGTTAAAATAAGATGACCCTTGAGTCCGCGAAACCCAAGGGAAAAGGGGGCTAGGTGGCAAATGGTAAAACCAAGGTTGGGCATTGCTGGAGGAGTTTTATTCAAGGCGGACTGTCAAGGGGTTCCCATTATAACCCAACCGCGTAAGGAACGCTAAAATCCGGGAACATAACACCGATATGACGGAAAACTAGGGCGGCAAGAGTGGAACAAAACACTAGGCGAGAGGCCGAGCCTTCCACCCTTTACCACCTATATAGATGCATTAAGATAACATAGCAATATAATGATATCCCAACAAGTAAAGTAAATGTTCCAACAAGGAACGGCTCCAATCTTCATCTGCAACTAGCAACGCTATAAGAGGGGCTGAGCAAAGCGGTAACATAGCCAATCAACGGTTTGCTAGGACATGGTGGGTTAGAGGTTCAACATGGCAATTGGGAGGCTGACAAGCAAAAGGTAGGCATCGTAGCATTGGCATAGCAAAAGAGCGAAGCAAACTAGCATAGCAAAGATAGTAGTGATTTCGAGGGTATGATCATCTTGCCTGCAAAGCTGTCAGAGTTGACTGGATCCTCAAAAGCAAACTCAACGGGCTCCTCGTTAGCGAACTCGTCTCCCGGCTCTACCCAAACAAGGCAAACAAGCAACAAGGATACAATCAACCATGTGCAAACTCAAGCAATAAGATGCAAAGATGATATGCTATGCGGGATGCGATGCGGGATGCAAAATGCAAGATATGGCAGGAAATGCATGAGCCTGGCCTCAACTTGGAAAACCAAGTGTGCCACTGGAAAGAGGGGATGAAATCGCTTGAAAACTATATAAAGATCATCGGAATCGGAGTTACGGTTTGGAAATGGCAAGCGTTTTAAGAATGACACCGGTCTGCGATTTACAGCAAGTAGGCATCTAAATGCAACAAAATGAACATGCTACAGCCACCAAACATGACAACAAAATACATGGCAGGGATGCACACAAGATGCTTAACAAAAGACTAGCACTGAGCCACGTCCAATTCATCCATTATGAGGTTCAAACAAGCATGGCAAAAACGCAAATGCAAAACAGATTTCACACTTAGTGAAATTAACAATTGTCTGAAATCTTAGATCACGAAGCCCTCTTTGGAGTAGCAAAACAACATGATACATGACCTGATTAAGATAAGTAAGAACATGGTATGGAGCTACTCAACAAGCTTAACAAAAGACCCTAAGTGACCTAGGGCCGAAAGGGATCACAAAATATACTAATAAGCACACGAACATAGCTAAAACTCAATCAGTTTTCAGACTTGGTGAAAACTGAGACATGCTGAAATATAACTCACGAAGGCATGTAAACGAGCTCGATGCACTCACTACGATGCAAGTCATGGCAAGGAAAGCATACATCCATTAAGAAGGCACAAAATGCTAGCTAGACATGGCAAGAACAATGGCATAGCATGCACGGATCAACTACAATAGCATCGGCAAAATCGCAAACAAGTTGACGATCTGCCCAGATTCACCACGAAGCAAAAGTAGAGCTCGATTGACTCAAGCTAGGGTGCTCCATAATTGCAAGTAAAGACATGGATGGATAGAGAATAACATGAATAACAAAACTCCTTTACTGATCATCCTCAAAAGAGGCACGGATCACTAGGAAACAAGCTGAACATATGGCATCACGAACTAAATAATCCCAGACTTGGTGAAAACACCTAAGTCCCTGAAAACAGATTACCGGGTGCCTCACTTTGCAAGCTTGCACAAGTCACCACACACATCCTAAAAATGCATGGGTTGCACCTCTGGAAAGCAGATAAAATGCTTAACAAAACATATGAAGGACTCATAGGCATATCATGCACACAATAATCATGGCAAAAATGACAAAAGTCTAAGATGAACATGCAGATCTGACAATTATCTCATGAAGCCTCCTTCTAACAGCATTTTGGGCATCAAGATGAACTCAAATGAAAATGATGCAATGGAATGAAATGATGTACTCGTCGAGACGAACATTTTGCTATACTATATGTCCAAAACGGAGCTATGGATGCGGAGATATCACCGGTCAAAGTTTGCTCGAAAAATTAGAGGGAGAGGGAAAAAGTCAACCCTCAAGAACATATCTAGGGTTTCTCCGCGGGGTACTGTAGCACTTCGCGAAAACCGAGGATGGTCAGGGTTGAAGGAGGCGCCGGGGCCGGATCCGGGGTCGGCCGGCGACGGCGAAGGGCGGCGGGGTCGCCGAATGGGTCGGCGAGGCGGCGGGGTGGCCCGCGGCGGGGGCCGGGCGAGG
>NC_041380.1:599973163-599978931 GCF_002162155.2 Triticum dicoccoides | reverse complement strand
GATAGGCCTGCCCGGGCCGGCGGCGCGGAGGTGGTGAGGCGCCACGTGGCGGCTTGCGGGTGGACGGGCTGCGGCGGCGGACGCGTCCGGCCGGGGGCGGACGTGTCCGTCGGTGGCGGGGATCCTCTTTTTTTTAGGGGTAGGGTTTCGGGGAGAGAGAGATCCGAAAACGAAGGGGGTGTATTTATAGGCATAAGTGGAGCTAGGAGAGTCCAAATGAGGTGCGGTTTTCGGCCACGCAATCGTGATCGAACGCTCTAGGTGATGGAGCAGAGTTTGGTGGGTTTTGGGCCAAATTGGAGGGGTGTTGGGCTGCAACACGCATGAGGCCTTTTCGGTCCCTCGGTTAACCGTTGGAGTATCAAACGAAGTCCAAATGATACGAAACTTGACAGGCGGTCTACCAGTAGTAAACCAAGGCCGCTTGGCAAGTCTCGGTCCAATCCGGAAATATTCAATCCCCACACACGAAAGAAAGCTAGAAATGACCACCGGAGGAGAACGAAGCGCCGGAATGCAAAACGGACAACGGGGAAAATGCTCGGATGCATGAGATGAACACGTATGCAAATGCAATGCACATGATGACATGATATGAGATGCATGAAAACGAAAATAACACACGGAGACAAAGACCCGAACCCGAGAAATAAATATAACTTAACGCCGGAAACGGCAAGAGTTGGATTACAAATTGGGAAAGTTATATCTGGGGTGTGACAACACTCCACCACTACGAAAGGATCTCGTCCCGAGATGTAGGACTGAAAGAACGCCGGGTACTCAGAACGGAGGTGATCCTCGCGTTCCTAGGTAGCTTCACGGTCGGAATGGTGTGACCATTTGACTTTGAGAAATTTGATTGACTTGTTGCGAGTCTTGCGTTTAGTCTCTTCAAGAATAGCAACTGGGTGCTCGCGATAAGAGAGATCTTCTTGGAGCTCAATGTCCTCGAAGTTGACTGTGCGGTCAGGAGTCTTGAAGCACTTTCGAAACTGAGAGACATGGAACACATCATGAACATTTGCAAAGTTTGAAGGAAGCTCGAGTTGATCGGCGAGGTCGCCTCTCTTGCTGACAATCTTGAAAGGTCCCACGTATCTAGGGGCAAGCTTCCCTTTGATACCGAAGCGGCGAGTACCCTTCATAGGAGAGACGCGGAGGTAAACATGATCTCCAATCTCGAAAGCAAAATCACGGTGCTTACTATCATAGTAGCTCTTCTGGCGGGATTGGGCTGCTTTGAGGTTATCACGAATGACTTTGCACATTTCTTCTGCCTCTGTGATTAAGTCATTACCTAGCAGCTGACATTCACCGGTTTCAGACCAGTTGAGAGGGGTACGGCACTTCCTGCCATACAAAATTTCAAATGGGGCCTTGCCCGAACTTGCTTGAAAACTGTTGTTATAGGAGAATTCAGCATAAGGAAGACAATCCTCCCACTTCATGCCGAAGGAGATCACACAAGCCCTGAGCATATCTTCAAGAATCTGGTTGACACGCTCGACTTGACCGCTTGTTTGAGGATGGAAAGCAGTGCTGAAGCGGATGTTGGTGCCCGTGGCCTTCTGAAAAGAATCCCAAAACTTGGAGGTAAAGATGCTGCCACGGTCTGAAGATATCACTTGAGGAATACCGTGCAGAGAGACAATTTGAGAGGTATAGAGTTCCGCCAATTGAGCTGCAGTGATCGACTCTTTGATAGGCAGAAAGTGAGCCACTTTGGTGAGCTTGTCGATGACAACGAATATAGCATCATTGCCACGCTTGGACTTTGGAAACCCAGTCACGAAGTCCATTTCAATGTGGTCAAACTTCCCTTCTGGAATCGCAAGAGGTTGGAGGAGACCTGCTGGCCTTTGGTGTTCTGCCTTCACTCTTCTGCAGACATCACATTCATTCACGAATTGAGCGATCTCGCGCTTCATTCGAGTCCACCA
This sequence comes from Triticum dicoccoides, assembly GCF_002162155.2. Lineage (NCBI taxonomy): Eukaryota > Viridiplantae > Streptophyta > Magnoliopsida > Poales > Poaceae > Triticum > Triticum dicoccoides. The sequence goes on along the minus strand of NC_041380.1, from coordinate 599,976,988 downwards.
ATAAGCTTGCTTGAGGTCCTGATACATCTTCGTACTCCCAGGGTGGATGGAGAGGAGAGAATTGTGAGCCTCGTTCATGATCACTTTACGAAGTTCACCTTTGGGTACAACAATTTGATCCTCGAAGAAGAGAGTGTCCTTGTCATCAAGGCGGTAGCACTTGTACTTGGACTGACTCTTGGCCATCCCAATCTTCACCTTTTTCACCATAGCATCAAGAAGCTGGGCTTGGCGAATCTGGTCTTCTAAGGTAGGAGAGACTTGAAGGTTGGCAAGGAAACCTTGAGGAACAACTTGCAGATTCAGTTTGCGGAAAGCTTCACAAAGCTCGGGTTGATAAGGCTTAAGAATCAGACTATTGCAATAAGCTTTCCTGCTCAAAGCGTCAGCGATCACATTGGCCTTGCCTGGAGTATACTCGATACTCGGATTATACTCTTGAATCATTTCGACCCATCGAGTTTGCCTGAGGTTGAGATTAGGCTGAGTGAAGATGTACTTGAGACTCTTGTGATCAGTGAAAATATCCACTTTTCTTCCCAATAGAAGATGTCTCCAAGTCAAAAGAGCATGCACAACTGCCGCCAACTCGAGATCATGAGTGGGGTAGTTCTTCTCATTAGGCTTCAACTGGCGAGAGGTATAAGCAACAACTTTCTTCTCTTGCATCAAAACTGCACCGAGACCTTGGAGAGAGGCATCACAAAAGACCTCGTACGGTTTGGATTCATCAGGCGGAGTCAGAACTGGAGCAGTGATCAACTTCTCTTTCGAAGTGTTGAAAGAAATATCACACCCCGGAGACCAAACGTACTTAACGTGCTTCTGAAGAAGATTTGAGAGAGGCTTGGCGATCTTAGAAAAGTTTTCAACGAATCTTCGGCAATAGCTTGCGAGACCGAGGAAACTGCGGAGTTGCTTCACGTTCTGAGGAGGTTCCCAATTCACAATTGCAGACACTTTCTCAAGATTCACGGCAATGCCCTTGGCAGAGATGATATGACCAAGATAAAGAACCTCATCGAGCCAAAATTCACACTTGGAGAACTTGGCGTAGAACTGATGTTCCCTGAGCTTATCAAGCACCAAACACAAGTGCTTGGCATGATCTTCCTTGTTCTTGGAGAAAACCAGAATGTCGTCGAGATAGACCAAAACGAAGTCATTGGTGTAGGCGTTGAAGATGAAGTTCATCATGCGAGAGAACGTCGGAGGAGCGTTGACGAGGCCAAAAGACATGACAGTGTATTCATATGAACCAAAGCTTGTCCTGAACGCCGTCTTGGGAATATCTTGCTCACGGATACGAATCTGATGATAACCCATACGGAGATCAAGCTTGGAGAATACTTGAGCACCTTTGAGTTGTTCGAACAGCTCATTGATGTTGGGAAGTGGGTATTTGTTCTTGATGGTCTTCTTGTTCAATGGACGGTAATCAACACAAAGTCGATCCGATCCATCCTTATTCTTCACAAAAAGAACACCACAACCCCACGGAGAAGAACTAGGCCGGATGAGACCCATTCTCTCTTGCTCCTCGAGTTGTTTCTTCAGCTCCTTCAACTCTTCAGGTCCGAGCTTGTAAGGACGTTTGCACACAGGTTCCGTGCCGGGCTCAAGATCAATAAAAAATTCAACTGGCCGGTGCGGAGGCATTCCTGGGAGCTCTTCTGGAAAGACGTCTTGATATTCACAAACGACTGGAATTTGCGAGATAGCATCCAGTTCACCCTTCTCATTGAGAGAAAACAGACGGATGGTATCATCATTTGCGGCAAAGACAATCACATCCTTAGACGAATGAGTCAATTGAATCTGCCTGGCTGCACAATCAAGCTGAGCCTTGTGCTTAGAGAGCCAATCCATTCCGAGAATAAGATCAATATCCGAGTTTCCAAGAACCATTGGAGAAGCCAGAAACTTGAAATCACCCATCATGATAGAAATATCCGGGACTATTGAAGTAGCCCTCATAGACTTAGCCGGAGAAACCACTCCCATAGGTTTACCCAACATTTGTGAAACAAAGTCATGCTTGGAAACAAATGATCTTGACATGAAACAATGCGATGCACCAGTGTCAAAAAGAACTCTTGCGGGAAAAGAGTTAACTGGAAAGTTACCCATGATGACATCTGAAGAATCCTCTGCCTGAGCTGCGTTCATCAAGTTAACCTTGGCATGCTTGGGGTTATGCTTGACCACTGCTGTACTTGCCGATCTCACAGGAGGAGGAGGAGGAAGACGCCTCTGGTTGAAACACTTGTTGGCATAGTGACCCTTCTGTTGGCACTTGTTGCACATGACCTCTGAAAGCGGACGGTGGTACGGAGCACTCGGTCTTGGAGGTTGAGACGAAGGCTTGTTCTGAAAGCCAGGGTTGGGTGGGTGGGAAGAACTACTGCCACCTTTTCTCTTCTGCTGATACGGCTGACGGAACGGAGGAGGAGGAAGCCAAAACTTCTGCTGCTTGGCCACTTGAGTAGAGGAAGAAGGAGTAGCATCTCTGGCTCGCTTCTTGGAAGCATCACACCTCAACTGAGCAGCCTCTTGCTTCAGTGCCATGTTGTAGAACTCATCGTATCTCAACGGCTCAAAGAGGACAAGAGCGAGATGAATATCCTCTCGGAGACCACCCCTGAACTGATATATCATGCTCTTCTCACCAGGAACATCCTGCTTGGCAAAGCGGGCGAGCTTCTGGAACAACTTATTGTAGTCATAGACAGACAAAGAGCCTTGCTTCAGATTGCGGAATTCCTCACGCTTACTCTCAACCACACTTTGAGGGATGTGATGAGCTCGGAAATCTTGATGAGGAAATCATCCCAAGTGATCAGACGTCCACCCCTGGAATCCTTGTACTGCTGGAACCATTCTGCAGCCTGATCTTTGAGTTGGAAGGAAGCAAACTTGACGAAATCTTCAGGCCTGACGTTGCTGCACTCAAAATGCTTGCCCAGATCCACAAGCCAATCGTCAGCATCGGAAGCCTCAACACAATTTCTGAACGTCTTTGGACCATTAGAAAGGAACTGGTTCAGTGTAGCAAAGTGGTTCTTATTGTTGCCTTGATTCCCTTGCCTGCCTTGATTGTGCTCTTGGAGAATTTGCATGATCAACTGTGTGTTTGCATTGGTTGCGGCCATCACAGCTTGCATGCCTCCGGAGGAGGTGGAGGTGGTGGCGGATCTTAATTCTGGTTTTGACTGGTGCTCTTGGCGGGAGCCATCCTGAAGAGGTTGACCACCGTTAGCACATAGACAGATAATTGAAGCTGAAACCAACGGAATGAAAATTGCAACATAAAGTCTTCACATTCGAACAAAATGAACGAATGCATTTCTCTTGAAGTGGTCACATATCCCTAAATTGCGAAGCCACGTAGAATTAGGTAGAAGAATTAAATCAACAAGGACTCACAGGCATATCATGCACACAATAATCATGGCACAAATGACAAAAGTCTAAGATGAACTAGCAGATCTGACAATTATCTCACGAAGCCTCCTTCTAACAGCATTTCGGGCATCAAGATGAACTCAAATGAAAATGATGCAATAGAATGAAGTGATGTACTCGTCGAGACGAACATTTTGATATACTATATGTCCAAAACGGAGCTATGGATGCGGAGATATCACCGGTCAAAGTTTGCTCGAAAAATTAGAGGGAGAGGGAAAAAGTCAACCCTCAAGAACAGATCTAGGGTTTCTCCGCGGGGTACTGTAGCACTTCGTTAAAACCGAGGATGGCCGGGGTTGAAGAAGGCACCGGGGCCGGATCCGGGGTCGGCCGGCGACGGCGAAGGGCGGCGGGGTC
>NC_041380.1:599956969-599972716 GCF_002162155.2 Triticum dicoccoides | reverse complement strand
CCTCGGGCGACCGGACAAGAGGAGGACGGCGGCGGCGGGAGCGGGCCTCGGGGGCCGGCGATGGGCCTGCCCGGGCCGGCGGCGCGGAGGTGGTGTGGCGCCACGTGGCGGCTTGTGGGTGGACGGGCTGCAGCGGCGGACGCGTCCGGCCGGGGGCGGACGTGTCCGTCGGTGGCGGGGATCCTCTTTTTTTTAGGGGTAGGGTTTCGGGGAGAGAGAGATCCGAAAACGAAGGGGGGTGTATTTATAGGCATAAGTGGAGCTAGGAGAGTCCAAATGAGGTGCGGTTTTTGGCGACGCGGTCGTGATCGAACGCTCTAGGTGATGGAGCAGAGTTTGGTGGGTTTTGGGCCAAATTGGAGGGGTGTTGGGCTGCAACACACACGAGGCCTTTTTGGTCCCTCGGTTAACCGTTGGAGTATCAAACGAAGTCCAAATGGTACGAAACTTGACAGGCGGTCTACCAGTAGTAAACCAAGGCCGCTTGGCAAGTCTCGGTCCAATCCGGAAATGTTCAATCCCCACACACGAAAGAAAGCTAGAAATGACCACCGGAGGAGAACGAAGCGCCGGAATGCAAAACGGACAACGGGGAAAATGCTCGGATGCATGAGATGAACATGTATGCAAATGCAATGCACATGATGACATGATATGAGATGCATGAAAATGAAAATAACACACGGAGACAAAGACCCGAACCCGAGAAATAAATATAACTTAACGCCGGAAACGGCAAGAGTTGGATTACAAATTGGGAAAGTTATATCCGGGGTGTTACAAAAAGCTCCAAGAACCCCTACTCAAGGGAAAGGATATCATCTGATCGGTTCTGGAGCTATCCTCAGCGAAGCTATTACTCATGCATTCTCTACAACCAAGGTCGTATCTTCCCACACAAGCGCCTTGACATTGAAGCTATAGCTGGTCTGCCCTGTCTGGAAGAAGCTTTGGATTGCTTCAAGGAAGTTGGTCTGCTGCCATTTGTTACTGACCAAGAGCATTGGAATGAAGAGCTGCTCCTCCAATTCTATGCCACACTTCACATTCAAGGGGATAGCAGAGATCCGGAGACTTGGGTCCTGGAGTGGATGACTAGAAATGTTCATCACGAAGCAAAAGCCTTTGACATCATTGAGCTCACTGGCTTGCCCACTCCTGGCGATCTCTTCGAGCATGGCTGTCAGCTGCATAGTGAAGCTATTGAGAGCATCTTCAAGAAGCCTGAACCTAATATGAGTCAGATGCTCAGCATGATAAAGCCATTGCCCCAAGATGCTGCTTATCCCACGGAGTTCTTCGTTGAAGACCTTGAGTATCTGCCAAGAACCATCTATCACATTCTCAGGCGGACTCTCTGGCCCATCAAAGGGCACTCTCAAAATGCCAAGCTTGAGGGTGCAATGAAGACATTGGTCTTCTGTATTCTTCATGGAAAATGCTTCAATGCATAGGATTTATTCATTCGCCAACTTGCTGCATCAGGCACTGATCTGTTTGGCTTGAAGTTCTATGCCCCATGGGAAATGCGGCTAACCAAACTTCACTCCGATATCTCATATCAGCCATCAGCTCGCAATCATCGCATTTTTCTGCCTGATGTGGATATCTCAATTGAAGCCATCTATCCTGAGCCTGCCAAGGAACCTCTAAGTCTTCAGAATGCAGAGCATAAGAGCTTCTCTCAGAACATTGAAGGCGTTGAAGCAGTCACTCGGGTGTATCCTTTGGCTGGCACTACACGTGCACCACACCCTGCTTCCACTGAAGCCACTGATAGTACAACTGCTCCAAGACCCAAGAAGCGCACTCGTGTTCTCAATGACCGAGAGCTTCTTGTGGCCCTTCATCAAAAACAGGATAGGCATCATGACTGGCTGAAGCGTCAGATGAAAAGCCTCTTGGTGGATGTTAATCGCATTCGAAATCTTGCCACCAAGAATGTTTTCGTTACCCATGAAACCTGTCGCCGCACATGGAAAGGGCTAACGATGATGTGTTCTGAAGCTGATCTTCAAGAGGATGGCTTCACTGAGCAATTCAAGTTTGACTCCACGCCTCCTCGAAGGGCTGTGCTGCGAGGAACACCATCCCTTGAAGACTCTAAGTTCTCTTCCTCTGCTGCAACAGTGACTGCCAGAGTTATCGAGGATGAAGATGATGCTACTTCACCGCCACCTCCTTCAGCACACTTCAAATCTGCTCGAAGCTCTTCTGCACCGCCAAACACCACCGACGACCCTGCTACTTCACCTACTCCTCATGGGAACGAGTAGATGCTCTATGTCTTCAAACCTTTTTGGTCCTCACTGACAAAAGGGGGAGAAGCATATGAGGTTGATAGTCTTCAAGCGGGTCCATATGGGCGGGTGCTTTATATTTTGCTTCGTGCTTACAACTCTCGTTTTGCTACATTTGGTTCTTCGAGTTGTAACACTTAAACTTGATGGTCGTCTGCTACTTATTTGCCACCTTGTTTTGCGATTATAAATTCCGCATGTGCGACGATAAATTCCGCACTTAGATCATTCTGCAAACGTCCATTTTTCATTATGCATGTCATTATCTTCACATACCTTCTCATGCATAGTGGATTGTCATCATAAGTTGAAGTGGATCTCCACAAGTACAACCTGCCATGTGCATTTGCATTCCAAAAGCAAATTATTTATATGCACATCTTCAGGGGGAGCCCTTGCAACTTATGAAGACAATTCTCTATCCTTTACAATTTCACAGATTATATTCCCCGTTGAAAACTTCAACTAGTTTGTCATCAATCACCAAAAAGGGGGAGATTGTAAGTGCATCTAGTGCCACCCCTAGTTGGTTTTGGAGTATTGACGACAAACCTAGTTGAGGGACTAATGTGTTTGTGAGAATTGCAGGATAACACAGGTAGAAGTCCCTCATTGATTCGGTTTTCCTACCAGAGATGACCCCTAAAAATGTATGAAGACATTGAAGTCAATGGTGGTATATGAAGATATTCACATTGAAGACTATGACAAGAGAAGACACCACATGAAGCCTATGGAGCTCGAAGACTTAGATCTTTCGTAGTTCTTTTTCATTTGTGTTGAGTCATAGGAACCACCGTAATGTTAAGTGGGGTCCAAGAGAATCAGTCAGAATGACTGAAGTGATGCCTAAACAAAAATACTTATGTCTTCGAGTGAAGACTATGAGAGCGAATCTTGTCCAGAGTCGGACAAGTCAGCTTTGCTTGCAGCCCAAGTAAAGTTGTCGTGTGAGTTTGAAATCAGACCGTTGGAACACGTGTCAGTTCCTTAGTGACCCAGGGTCATTTCGGACAAATCAGGTCGGGTTGCCAAGTGGCTATAAATAGCCCACCTCCTACAACCATAAACGGTTGGCTGCTCAGATTGAGAATACGGCTTTTGTCGTTTGAGAGCAACCCACCTCGAAGCCTTTGAGAGAGAGAATTCCTTGCGAGGAAAAAGCCCTAACCACCCAGAGCCAGAGAGAATTAGGCATCACTTAAGTCTTCTTGTCTGAGTGATCTGAAGACTTATTACACTTGAGGACTGTGCATCCTCCAGCCGGTTAGGCGTCGCGTTCTGAGCATCCAAGAGACATTGTGGATTGCCGGTGAACGAAGTCTGTGAAGGTTTGGGAGTCTACCTTGAAGACTTACCAGAGTGATTGGGCGAGGTTTGTGTGACCTTAGCTCAAGGGGAATACGGTGAGGACTGGGTGTCTTGAGCTGCGTGTTCAGGACTGGGTGTCCGGGACTATGTGTCCTAAGGTTTAAATACCTAGCCGCCCTAACCAGACGTACAGTTGTCACAGCAACTGGAACTGGTCCAACAAATCATTGTCTTCAGAGAGTCACTGGTTTCATCCTTTCCTTCCCTTTTCTTACTGATTGCTCCTTGTGAAGTCATTGTGTGATTGCCTTATCTTTTGTCTTCACTGGGTGACTACTTGTTCTGATTGGCTTCATAATATCTTCCTACCTGATCCTTACTACCTAGCTGCTATCAGTCATTGTGCTTTCACTTCATTGAATACCTGACTATGGTTTGCCTAGTGTAGTCTACCTTCCGCTGCATGGTAGTAGGCTTATTTCTATCGTTAGTCTTCAAAACTTCCACGTTTTGAAGACTTTCATAAAAATCACCTATTCACCCCCCCCCCACTAGTCGATATAACGCACTTTCATCCATAAGCTTCGGAGTGACACTTGCGTAGGATCTGTTCCTGCTCATGCTTAGGTACACAATGTCTAATAACACCATCTACTCCTTCTTTATAAAGATGTGGGTCATCCCAAAAGTAATGCCTCAAATCATAAAAGAACTTTTTCTTTTGCTGGTATGTGAAACTAGGTGGTATAAACTTAGCAACAGTGTAATTAGCATAATCAGCATACCATGGAGCAATATGAGAAGTATTTATGACATTTAATTGCTCATCAGAAAAGCTATCATCAATAGGTAGTGGGTCATCAAGCACATTTTCTAACCTAGACAAGTTGTCTGCAATGGGGTTCTCAGCTCCTTTTCTATCAACAATATGTAAATCAAATTCTTGTAGCAATAGAACCCATCTAATAATTCTAGGTTTAGCATCTTTCTTTTCCATAAGATATTTAATAGCAGCATGATCAATGTGAATAGTTACTTTAGAATCAACAATATAAGGTCTAAACTTATCACAGGCAAATACAACTGCTAAAAATTCTTTTTCAGTAGTAGCATAATTTCTTTGAGCATTGTCTAGAATTTTACTAGCATATTGAATAACATTTAGTTTCTTATCAACTCTTTGTCCTAGAACAGCACCTACAGCATAATCACTAGCATCGCACATAATTTCAAAGGGTAAATTCCAATCAGGTGGCTAAACAATAGGTGCAGAGATCAATGCTTTCTTAAGTATTTCAAATGCTTCTACACAATCATCATCAAAGACAAATGGTATATCTTTTTGTAATAAATTAGTCAGAGGCCGAGAGATTTTTGAGAAGTCCTTGATGAACCTCCTATAAAAGTCGGCATGACCAAGGGAACTTCTTATACCTTTGATGTCCTTGGGACATGTCATCTTTTCAATAGCATCAACCTTGGCTTTATCAACTTCAATACCTTTTTCAGAAACTTTATGCCCCAAGACAATACCTTCATTAACCTTAAAGTGGCACTTTTCCCAATTCAAGACAAGATTAGTTTCTTCACATCTCTGCAAAACTCGATCAAGGTTGCTCAAGCAATCATCAAAAGAAGATCCATAGACGGAAAAGTCGTCCATGAAAACTTCACAAATCTTTTCACAAAAGTCAGAGAATATAGCCATCATGCATCTTTGAAAGGTAGCAGGTGCATTACATAAACCAAAAGGCATACGTCTATAAGCAAAAGTACCAAAAGGGCATGTAAAAGTAGTCTTTGATTGATCTATGGCTGACACAGGTATTTGAGAGAAACCAGAATAACCATCTAGAAAGCAAAAATGTGTATGTTTGGATAATCTTTCTAGCATTTGATCGATAAAAGGTAAGGGGTAATGATCTTTTTTAGTAGCCTTATTTAATTTGTGGAAATCAATTACCATCCTATAACCAGTAATAATTCTTTGAGGAATCAATTCATCTTTATCATTAGGAACAACCGTGATACCTCCTTTCTTAGGGACACAATGGACAGGACTTACCCACTTACTATCAGCAACGGGATAAATTATACCTGCCTCAAGGAGCTTTAGTATCTCCTTTCTTACCACTTCTTTCATTTTAGGATTCAGACGGCGTTGATGATCACGAACTGGTTTAGCATCTTCTTCCAAATTAATTTTATGTTGACATAGAGTGGGACTAATGCCCTTAAGATCATCAAGAGTATACCCAATAGCAGCACGGTGCTTCTTCAGAGTTTTCAATAATCTCTCTTCTTCATGTTCTGAAAGGTTAGCACTAATAATAACAGGGTATATCCTTTTCTCATCAAGATAAGCATATTTAAGAATATCAGGTAACGGTTTAAGCTCAAACACGGGATCACCCTTGGGTGGAGGAGGATCCCCTAGGATTTCAACAGGTAAATTGTTTTTCAGAATAGGTTCTTGTTTAAATAATACTTCATCTAATTCCCTTCTTTCATTCATAAACATATCATTTTCATGGTCTAGCAAATATTGTTCTAAAGGATCACTAGGAGGTACGGCAATAGAAGCAAGACCAATAATTTCATCCTTACTAGGTAATTCTTCTTCACGGTGTTGTCTACTAAATTTAGAAAAATTAAATTCATGAGCCATATCATCTAAACCAACAGTAACAACATCCCTTTTGCAATCTATGGTAGCATTAACAGTATTTAAGAAGGGTCTACCAAATATAATGGGACAAAAGCTACCTTGTGGGGAACTAAGAACAAGAAAATCAGCAGGATATTTAGTTTTCCCACACAAGACTTCAACATCTCTAACAATTCCCATTGGTGAAATAGTATCTCTATTAGCAAGTTTAATTGTAACATCAATATCTTCCATCTCAGCAGGTGCAATATCATGCATAACTTCTTGGTATAAAGACTAAGGTATTGCACTAGCACTAGCACCCATATCACATAAGCCATGATAACAATAATCTCCTATTTTAACAGAAATAACAGGCATGCCTACCACAGGTCTAGGTTTATCTCTATCACAGGGTTTAGCAATTCTAGCAGATTCATTACAGAAATAAATAACATGCCCATCTATATTATCAAACAAGAGATCTTTAACGATAGAAATAATAGGTTCAACTTTAACTTGCTCAGGAGGTGTATATGTTTTAATATTGCTTTTACGAACCACAGTTGAAGCTTTAGCATGATCCTTTATCCTAACAGGGAAAGGTGGTTTCTCAACATAAGAAGTAGGAACAATAGGATCATTATAAGTTATACTCTTTTCTTCAACTTTAATAGGTGCAGCTACTTTTACTTCTATGGGAGGATGATATTTAAACCACTTCTCCTTGGGGAGATCAACATAAGCAGCAAAAGATTCACAAAAATAAGCTACTATCTCAGAGTCAAGTCCATATTTAGTGCTAAATTTACGAAAAATATCGGTATCCATAAAAGATTTAACACAATCAAAACTAGGTGTCATACCTGACTCCTCGGAGTTGCATTTAATTCTTTCCAATAAATCCCATTTGAATTCAATAGTCTTCATCATAAAAGAGCCAGTACAAGAAGTATCAAGCATGGTGCGATTGTTACCAGAAAGCTGAGCATAAAAATTTTGAATAATCATTTCTCTTGAGAGCTCATGATTGGGGCATGAATATAACATTATTTAAGCCTCCCCCAAGCTTGAGCGATGTTTTCTCCTTCGCGAGGCCAAAAATTATATATATAATTGCGATCACGATGAACAAGATGCATAGGATAAAACTTTTGACGAAATTCCAATTTCAATCGTTTGTAGTTCCAAGACTCCATATCATCACATAGCCTATACCATGTCGATGCATCTCCCCTCAAAGATAAAGGGAAGACCTTCTTCTTAACAACATCTCCAGGTACACCTGCAAGCTTAAATAATCCACAAACTTCATCCACATATATTAGATGCTCATCAGGATGTTTTGTTCCATCTCCTAAAAAAGGATTAGCTAGCAGTTTTTCTACCATACCCAAAGGAATTTCAAAGCAAGCATTTTCATTTTCAATAGGTTCAGTAGGTTGAGGAGCAACTCTTTGCTCTACTAGTCGGGTTGAAGATACCCCGAACAAGCCCCTCAGAGGATTACTTTCCATAGTAACAAGTGACAGTAAATTTTAGCACACTATATAAATTTTTCCTTACCAAATTCCACCTACCAAAGGAGCTTCACTCCCCGGCAACGGCGCCAGAAAAGAGTCTTGATGACCCACAAGTATAGGGGATCTATCATAGTCCTTTCGATAAGTAAGAGTGTCGAACCCAACAAGGAGCAGAAGGAAATGATAAGCGGTTTCTAGCAAGGTATTCTCTGCAAGTACTGAAATAAGTGGTAATAGATATTTTTGTGATAAGATAATTTGTAATGAGCAACAAGTGACAAAAGTAAATAAGGTGCAGTAAGGTGGCCCAGTCCTTTTTGTAGCAAAGGACAAGCCTGGACAAACTCTTATATGATGTAAAGTGCTCCCGAGGACACATGGGAATATCGTCAAGCTAGTTTTCATCACGTTCATATGATTCGCGTTCGGTACTTTGATAATTTGGTATGTGGGTGGACCGGTGCTTGGGTGCTGCCCTTACTTGGACAAGCATCCCACTTATGATTAACCTCTATTGCAAGCATCCGCAAATACAACAAAAGTATTAAGGTAAACCTAACCATAGCATGAAACATATGGATCCAAATCAGCCCCTTACGAAGCAACGCATAAACTAGGGTTTAACCTTCTGTCACTCTAGCAACCCATCATCTACTTATTACTTCCCAATGTCTTCCTCTAGGCCCAAACAATGGTGAAGTGTCATGTAGTCGACGTTCATATAACACCACTAGAGGAGAGACAACATACATCTCATCAAAATATCGAACGAATACCAAATTCACATGACTACTAATAGCAAGACTTCTCCCATGTCCTTAGGAACAAAAGTAACTACTCACAAAGCATAAACATGTTCATAATCAGAGGGGTATTAATGTGCATATAGGATCTGAACATATGATCTTCCACCAATTAAACCAACTAGCATCAACTACAAGGAGTCATTAACACTACTAGCAACCTACTAGCACCAATCCCAGACTTGGAGACAAGAATCGGATACAAGAGATAAACTAGGGTTTTGAGATGAGATGATGCTGATGAATATGTTGATGGAGATTTCCCTCTCCCGATGAGAGGAGCGTTGGTGATGATGATGGCGATGATTTCCCCCTCCGGGAGGGAAGTTTCCCTGGCAGAACAGCCCCGCCAGAACCCTAGATTGGTTCCGCCAAGGTTCCACCTCGTGGCGGCGGAGTTTCATCCGAGAAGATGGCTTATAATTATTTTTCCATCGAAAGAGTCCATATAGCAGAAGATGGTCACCGGAGGGCCAACAGGGGGCCCACGAGGTAGGGGGCGCGCCCCCCACCCTCGTGGACAGGGTGTGGCCCCCCTGGTGAAGTTCTTGCACTCAATGTTTTTTATATATTTGGAAAACATCATCCGTGAAGTTTCAGGACTTTTGGAGCTGTGCAGAATAGGTCTCTAATATTTGCTCCTTTTCCAGCTTCCCAGCTGCCAGCATTCTCCCTCTTTATGTAAACCTTGTAAAATAAGAGAGAATAGGCATAAGTATTGTGACATAATGTGTAATAACAGCCCATAATGCAATAAATATTGATATAAAAGCATGATGCAAAATGGACGTATCACTCACTCACATTGATATCTATTGATGGGCATCTCCATAGCCGGTTGATACGCCTAGTTGATGTGAGAATATCTTCTCCTTTTTGTCTTCTCCACAACCATCATTCTATTCCACATATAGTGCTATGTCCTTGGTTCACGCTCATGTATTGCGTGAAAATTGAAAAAGTTTGAGAACATCAAAAGTATGAAACTGTCATCGGGGTTGTGCATGACTTAAATACTTTGTGTGATGAAGATAGAGCATAGCCAGACTATATGATTTTGTAGGAATAACTTTCTTTGGCCATGTTATTTTGAGAAGACATGATTGCTTTGTTAGTATGCTTGAAGTATTATTATTTTTATGTCAATATTAAACTTTTGTCTTGAATCTTTCGGATCTGAACATTCATGCCACAATAAAGAAAATTACATTGAGAATTATGCTCGGTAGCATTCCACATCAAAAATTCCGTTTTTATCATTCACCTACTCGAGGACGAGCAGGAATTAAGCTTGGGGATGCTTGATACGTCTCCAACGTATCTATAATTTTTGATTGTTCCATGCTATTATATTATTTGTTTTGGATGTTTAATGGGCTTTATTATGCACTTTTATATTATTTTTGGGACTAACCTATTAACCGAAGGCCCAGTGCAAATTGCTGTTTTTTTGTCTATTCCAGTGTTTCGCAGAAAAGGAATATCAAACGGAATCCAAACGGAATGAAACATTCGCGAGCATCGTTTTTGGAACAAACGCAATCCAGGAGACTTGGAGTGGACATCAAGGAAGCAACGAGGCAGCCACGAGGTAGGGAGGCGCGCCTAGGGGGTAGGCGCGCCCCCACCCTCGTGGGCCCCTTGTGGCTCCACCGACCTACTTCTTTCGCCTATATATACTCATATACCCTGAAAACATCTAGGAGCACCACAAAACCCTATTTCCACCGCTGCAACCTTCTGTACTTGTGAGATCCCATCTTGGGGCCTTTTCCGGCGCTCCGCTGGAGGGGGAATCGATCACGCAGGGCTTCTACATCAACACCGTAGCCTCTCCGATGATGTGTAAGTAGTTTACCATAGACTTTCAGGTCCATAGTTATTAGCTAGATGGCTTCTTCTCTCTCTTTAGATCTCAATACAAATTTCTCCTCGATTCTCTTGGAGATCTATTCGATGTAATTCATTTTGTGGTGTGTTTGTCGATATCCGATGAATTATGGGTTTGTGATCAAGATTATCTATGAATAATATTTGATTCTTTTCTGAATTCTTTTATGCATGATTTAAATATCTTTGCAAGTCTCTTCGAATTAGCAGTTTGGTTTGGCCTACTAGATTGATCTTTCTTGCAATGGGACAAGTGCTTAGCTTTGGGTTCAATCTTGCAGTGTCATTTCCCAGTGACAACAGGGGCAGCAAGGCACGTATTGTATTGTTGCCATCGAGGATAAAAATATGGGGTTTATATCATATTGCTTGAGTTTATCCCTCTACATCATGTCATCTTGCCTAATGCGTTACTCTGTTCTTATGAACTTAATACTCTAGATGCATACTGGATAGCGGTCGATGTGGAGTAATAGTAGTATATGCAGAATCGTTTCGGTCTACTTGTCACGGACGTGATGCCTATATACATGATCATGCCTAGATATTCTCATAATTATGCGCTTTTCTATCAATTATTCGACAGTAATTTGTTCACCCACCGTAGATTATGCTATCTTGAGAGAAGCCACTAGTCAAACCTATGGCCTCGGGTCTATCTTCCATCATATAAATTTTCCGTCAACTTGCCAATTTCTATCACCGTTTATTTTGCAATCTTTACTTTTCAATCTATACAACAAAAATACCAAAAATATTTATCTTATTATCTTTATCAGATCTCACTTTTGCAAGTGTCCGTGAAGGGATTGACAACCCCTTTATCGCGTTGGTTGCAAGGTTCTTGATTGTTTGTGCAGGTACGAGGGACTTGCGTGTAGTCTCCTACTGGATTGATACCTTGGTTCTCAAAAACTGAGGGAAATACTTATGCTACTTTGCTGCATCACCCTTTCCTCTTCAAGGGAAAACCAATGCATGCTCAAGAGGTAGCAATATTCTTATGTCTTAAAAGTCTCTCACTTCTAAATTAAAGTTAACTCACCATAAAGTATTTTTTTTCTAAGTCTCTTTTCTATGTGTGCATTGTATTTGCTACTTGTGTGGATCCACAATGCTTAGGTTGCATAAGAAACTCCAGGAGTACATGGTGATTGGTTATGATCTTAAGATGCCTGGCTCTACTATGTGCAAATCCAAACTATTTCTGTATAAAGGTCGGATACTACTATTGATACTGATTTGGACAGTACTCCATCTGTAAAGAGTGTTTAGATCACTACTTTAGTGATGTAAACACTCTTATATTTCTTTACAGAGGGAGTAGGATTTAGCTCGTGGAACTCTAATGCAGGAAAGGAGAAGAGATACCCAGGAAAAGAGAACAAGCGGTGTGTCGCTACCCAGCTGAACATAATATGAACGACTCCAAATGTTGCGTATAAATCCGGGTATGCAAGTGCAAGTACAACTACGTTGGTTGTTGCATACACATGCTGAGTGCAAAGGCAGGTTGGGCACGTGAGCCAATATGGCTACAAGTCTATAAGGATCTGCGGTACTAACAAGGCTCGGTCTACACAAGTTATAAGTCATAGTGTACTTCAACCCTTGACCATTTCTAAAATGAGATATTTTTAGTGGATTGGTCTGTGAGCCGGGAGTGTACCGATTCTCTTCTGTGCTAATCCGAATGACATGTGGGTTGAACAAGTGGTAGTTTGGCCATCACTATGAGAAGTAACATCTATACAAGCTCTATTAGTAAACATCACAATTCATGAGTGCTTTTATGAAAATTGTTGAAGGGTTATGACAATCAAACTTTCACCCAAGTTCCAGGGTAGCATGGATCTAGGAATTGCACTTGATAAAACGGAGGCGCAAAAGCTACTTCAAAATCTTAACAGCTTCTTGCTAGCACTCAGGAAGCCACATTTTTTGTTAAAGCATTTATTTTTTACCAGAAGAGTAATTGTGAATGCATGTGAGATGAATATGTTTGAAAGCTGGAGTTTTCTTGGTATGCTATATTGAAAGTTTACTGATGGTGCATTGGGTACCTTGCCAGAAATTCCTGATGCAATCTGATCTATATGGAAGTTTAATGCAATGTGTACTTTATGTGAGTTTAAACCCTGGGTTTTTGAAGGCACAAGTATCACAAAATGGCGGTAGGTTGAACCAAAGAATTGGGAAAGAAGTGTTGAGGATATAAAGAAGTTAATGACTTATTCATCATACAAATTAAAGGATGGAGAGAATATATGTGTTCCCGTAGCAACGCATGGGCATTGTCTGGTTAATATAGATTTGGCACACCGACATCGATCGCGGGAGGAGAAACAAGTCTAAGCCATACCAACCTATACCATATCTGTCTTCAAAATTCCTAAAAAAAAGTTGCAAAGGAATCACAGATGTGATGTCTTGTTTTTTGTGGGGTGAGGATGCGATGAATAGAAAGATGTGTTCCGCATGGTAGAAGATGTGCGTACCAAAGAAATATGGAGGCATGGGATTTAGCGATATCCATTGTTTTAATCTTGAACTCCTAGCAAAACAAGTCTGGTGTCTTATTGATAACCCGAATTCATTATGTGCAACTATCCTGAAAGCAAAGTATTATCTAGAAGTAGAATTATTGGGTGCGACGTTAAAGCAAAAATCATCTTTTACGTGGCAGAGCATCATGTTTGGGGTGGATACGTTGAAACGTGGGTATATATGGAGAATCGTAGATGGGCAAAAGGTGAACATATGGGAGGACTCGTGGATTCCTCAATCGCCCATCAGAAAAGTGCTAACCATCAGAGGTAATAAAATAATTTCCCGAGTTGGTGATCTTATCGATCCGGTGACAGGGGACTGGGATATACAGTTGGTGAACCAGACATTCTGGAATGTGGACGTGCAGAGGATACTGCTATACCCTTACCTATACATGAAATTTCAGATTTTATTGCATAGAACCCCACTAAGAACGGGATCTTCTCGGTGCGATCAACCTATCAAGTGGAATGGAACTTCCAGTTTGGGGATCTGATTCATGCTAATAGGGGATCTTCATCACCCGAGGAGAAGTGGAACCTGATATTGGGTTTAGAATGCCCAACAAAAATTAGAATATTCATATGGCATGTCCTACATATTGCTCTTCCATGCCGGGCAGTCCTAGCTTCTAAGCATATGAAGGTTAAAATATAATGCCCAGAATGCAAACTTGAAGGAAATATGCCCTAGAGGCAATAATAAAGTTATTATTTATTTCCTTATTTCATGATAAATGTTTATTATTCATGCTAGAATTGTATTAACCGGAAACTTGATACATGTGTGAATGCATAGACAAACAGAGTGTCACTAGTATGCCTCTACTTGACTAGCTCGTTGAATCAAAGATGGTTAAGTTTCCTAGCCATAGACATGAGTTGTTATTTGATTAACGGGATCACATCATTAGGAGAATGATGTGATTGACTTGACCCATTCTGTTAGCTTAGCACTTGATCGTTTAGTATGTTGCTATTGCTTTCTTCATGACTTATACATGTTCCTATGACTATGAGATTATGCAACTCCCGTTTACCGGAGGAACACTTTATGTGTTACCAAACGTCACAACGTAACTGGGTGACTATAAAGGTGCTCTACAGGTGTCTCCGAAGGTACTTGTTGAGTTGGCGTATTTCGAGATTAGGATTTGTCACTCCGATTGTCGGAGAGGTATCTCTGGGCCCTCTCGGTAATGCACATCACTATAAGCCTTGCAAGCATTGTAACTAATGAGTTAGTTGCGGGATGATGTATTACATAACGAGTAAAGAGACTTGCCGGTAACGAGATTGAACTAGGTATTGAGATACTGACGATCGAATCTCGGGCAAGTAACATACCGATGACAAAGGGAACAACATATGTTGTTATGTGGTTTGACCGGTAAAGATCTTCGTAGAATATGTAGGAGCCAATATGAGCATTCAGGTTCCGCTATTGGTTATTGACCGGAGATGTGTCTCGGTCATGTCTACATGGTTCTCGAACCCGTAGGGTCCGCACGCTTAATGTTCGGTGACGATTTATATTATGAGTTATGTGATTTGATGTACCGAAGGTAGTTCGGAGTCCCGGATGAGATCGGGGACATGACGAGGAGTCTCAAAATGGTCGAGACATAAAGATCGATATATTGGACGACTATATTTGGACATCGGAAAGGTTCTGAGTGATTCGGGTATTTTTCGGAGTACCGGAGAGTTACGGGAATTCGTATTGGGCCTTAATGGGCCATACGGGAAAGGAGAGAAAGGCCTCAAAAGGTGGCCGCGCCCCTCCTCATGGTTTGGTCCGAATTGAACTAGGGTAAGGGGGCGCCCCCTTCCTTCCTTCTCCTTTTCCCTTCCCCTTTTCCTATTCCATATGGGAGGAGGAATCCTACTAGGACTAGGGAGTCCTAGTTGGACTCCACACTTCTGGCGCGCCCTAGGGGCTGGCCGGCCTCCCCTCCTCCATCCTTTATATATAGGGGCATGGGGGGCACCTCTAGACACACAAGTTGATCATTGATCCCTTAGCCGTGTGCGGTGCCCCCCTCCACCATAATCCACCTTGATCATATCGTAGCAGTGCTTAGGCGAAGCCCTGCGTCGGTAGCAACATCATCACCGTCAACACGCCGTCGTGCTGACGGAACTCTCCCATGAAGCTCTACTGGATTGGAGTTCGTGGGACGTCATCGAGCTGAACGTGTGCTGAACTCGGAGGTGCCGCGCGTTCGGTACTTGGATCGGTCGGATCGTGAAGACGTTCAACTACATGAACCGCGTTCTCATAACGCTTCCGCTTACGGTCTACGAGGGTATGTGGACGATACTCTCCCCTCTCGTTGCTATACATCACCATGATTTTGCGTGTGCGTAGGAATTTTTTTGAAATTACTACGTTCCCCAACAAAACTGGACCTCACAACATACGTCATTTCCCGTTTGAATACCCAAGATCAGTAGAGGTTTGGAGACAACTGTGACTATATGAGATAAAAAGAAGAAGTGCAAAAAATACAAGTCTGGAAAGGAAATGGTGTATGATTTGCTGCATATGGAAGATGCATGATTCCACATTCTGGGATTTCCCCGTACGGGTCGCCCTAGCTATATGTGGACTGGCGGCAAATTTCAGAATTGCATGTTCACCAAAGGCGAAAGTTTGTTCCGAAGTTTGGGAAAAGCTGCCAATGGGATACATGAAATTGAATGTTGATGCGGGTTTGACCA
>NC_041380.1:599953884-599956828 GCF_002162155.2 Triticum dicoccoides | reverse complement strand
GGACATTTCATAGCGGCGGCGAATGAAAAAAATAGACATTTGCTTTGACTCTTTCACAACAGAAGTTTTGGCTGTTAGGTTTGGGCTGAACCTTGCAATAATTGATAGATGTAGCAATATCTTGGTGAGCTCGGACAGCTTGGAGGTAGTTGAAGCTCTAAAAGACGGCAATTTTTCTTCGGTTGCATCTGCTATTATTGATGATTGCTTCTTTATGTCTTTTGATTTCAATCAAGTTTCTTATGTTCATTGTAATAGAAACAGTAGTAAAGTAGCTCATAAACTTGTTGGGCTAGTTAAGTTTTCCCCTCCAAGCCGTTGAATGGATTCAGCACCACCGGAGGTGCTCCCTTTAATTGTAAACAATGCGACAGTTTTGATAGTTGAATAAAAGAGGAGAAGTTTTGTAAAAAAAAAATCTAGGATAACGATCCCACTGTGCTGGAGCCGGTTGTGTATGTGTCGGTGAGCGGCTAGATTTCATGTTTTGACCTTTTTTTGAAACTTGATCGAGATATGACCTTGTGTTGCAAAAATTTCGGGATCTGGCCATTTTCTTACCGCCAGGGTCCATAGCGACAGGGTATAATAGCCGACCGCCAAGGTCCCTGATGGTAGGTTGCACGCCCTACTGTAAAAAAATTCTAAGTATGGAACACAGTGCATGCTCGTACCTATCGCCGGGCACCTTGGTGGTAGGGTTGTACAGGCTACCACCAGTCTGTTTGGCGGTAGGGTTGTTTCCTTCCGTCAAGGTCCTTGACAGTAGGCTGTTACACCCTAACGCCATGGACCCTGTCGATAACAAAAATGGTCAGATTCCGAAATTTTTACAAACTGAGGACAGATCTTGATTAACTTTCAGAAAAAGGTAAAAACACGAAATTTTGACTCGGTGAGCGTTTCATTTCTTTTCAGGCGGCCCCACCTGTCGGACCCTTGAGAGAGATTCTGCCGACGACCGGCTCCTTTTTCTGATCGCGGAAAAAGGCCATGCGTGCGTGCGTGCGCACGTCAAAGAAAGGAAGAAAATCCTGGGCGTCCATCGTTTTCGCCGGGCGGCCGCCGAAAAGGACGGCACGGATAATCTAAGCCAAAGCAGTCGCTGCCACTCCAGGTTGCTAATTAATCAAACACATAAAACCACCGAAAAGAAGGTAAACAAACTTTTCTTTTTTGAGGAAGAAGAAGGTAAACAAACGAGTCGTGGATTCTTCTTCTCTTTCCCATGCACGCACGTATCGTTCGTCGCTCGCTCGCCACCGTCCAACCGCATAAACAAAAGCGTCATGGTCATGGGCCGGGCGGGCCCAGAGCGCGTGAGGAGCCGTTGAGCGACGCTCCCTCCCTCCCGTCCATTCCGTCTATAGATTTTGGACGGCCCACCTCGTGTCCTCGGGGCCCCACGTACCCGGCTATCCTTGGCGTCGCGCACGCCGCTACGCAACACGTGAATCCGGCACTCCCCATGTCATGTGGGCCCGTTACACCCTTGCCTCACCGTGATCATCATGCTTTCGCTTCGACGGCCTCGCGCACCAAACACCTGGACCCGTGCCACCAAAGCAGATCCATCATTTTTGCATGCTCTTAAAAAGAAAATGAAAAAGATACGTGTCATTTGTGCATTTCGTAAGCCCTTTTTTTCCTTTTATAAAGGGCCTAGGATAATATATTAAGTACCACACTCTTCCGCCAAAAAAAAAAGTTTCATGCGCAAACCAACCTATGGTTGGATGGTTAGAGGGACTGTGGTATCCCCAACCCAACAGGTTCAAATCCTGGTGCTCACATTTATTCCTGAATTTATTTCAGGATTTTCGGCGATTCAGTGGGAGGAGACGTTCCCGTCGACGACGAGGTGTCTACGATGACTTCGTAAAATTCAAGATGATATGTCGGCTCAGTCTTTCGGATGTGCTCATAGGGGTAGGGTGTGCGTGTGTGCGTTCATAGGGGTAAGTGTGTGTGCGTGTATATGAGCGTTTGTGTCTGTATTGATATTAAAAAAAAATCATGCTCATAAAGAAAAATAAAAACTACATCAACCTTTTTTAACACAGTACATACGCAAGCGCTCATACATACGCGGATACACCCATCCTATGAACGCACACACCCTATCCCCTATCAGTACCTTCGAAAGACTGAGACGGCATATTATCTTGAGATTTACAAACTCACCGTAAGCGTCTCGTCGTAGACGAGAACGCCTTCTTCCACTAAAAGCGCATCACAAAAATCCTAAAAAAAATCCAGGAATAATGCGAGCACCAGAACTTAAACCCTAGTGGGCTAAGGATACCACTGTCCCTCTAACCGTCCAACCACAGGTTGATTGGCAACTACATCAACATTCTAGGGGTGCTCAAACCTTCTTCCTCTTCATCTATAGACGGTGCACCATGAGCATATATAGCTTGATGCTGACTCTAGGCCTCCACCTCAAGTCAGGTTTTTAAAAACTCATGAGCTTGTACAACCAGTGGCTGAAGAGTCGGGACCAGGAGACACCGACGGCCCTGATCTGCGAAGCAAATCGTCGTCCCAGAAAAGAAAACGTCGAAAAAGGCATGTAGAAACTTCGAAGACCATGAAGCCCGACCGAATCTAGACAAATCCACCAGAAACCTAAACCGGCCAGACCTGAAAGACCTGCCAAAGACACGGCTGGACACGCCCTCCCCCTGACGACAACCCCGAAGACCACGAAGCCCGACTGAATCTAGACAAAACCACCAAAAACCTAAACCGACCAGACCTGCCAAAGACACGGTTGCACACGCCCTCCCCAGACGACAACCCCGAAGACCATGAAACCCCACAGAATCTAGACAAATCCACATAAACCTAAACCGGTCAGACCTGCCAAAGACACGGCTGCACACGCCATCACCCCACGACAACCTCAAAGACTACGAAGCCCGACCGAATCTAGATAAAT
>NC_041380.1:599939769-599947978 GCF_002162155.2 Triticum dicoccoides | reverse complement strand
AGAAAGCTAAACCGGCCAGACCTAAAAGACCTGCCAAAGACACGGCTGCACACACACTTCCCCGACGACAACCCGGAAGACCACGAAGCCGGACCGAATCCAGACAAATCAACGGAAACCTAAGCCGGCCAGAATTTAAAGACCTGCCAAAGACACGGCTGCACACGCACTCCCCCGACGACAACCCGGAAGACCACGAAGTCGGACCGAATCCAGACAAATCAACGGAAACCTAAGCCGGCCAGAATTTAAAGACCTGCCAAAGACACGGCTGCACACGCACTCCCCCGACAACAAGCACATCAACGAAATAAGGAAAGCGCGGGAAGAACATTATTCCTACAATGCGACAAGAACACTGCCTTGCCGTCGCCAACCAAACTCAAAGACTTCCCAAAGAAAACATGAAGAAAAGAAATTCACCCATACTACTGCATGACAAGTTTAGGTTTGATGTTGAGCTCGCCCTCGTCCAGGACCACGTGTCGACTCCCTCTTCTCTGATGACCTAGCCAGGTCGAACCGCCATTGAAGACCGCAGTGCTGGATGACTAACACCGCTCGTCGAGCACCGCTTGATGAGCTTTGCCCCCAACAACATGCCCCGGCGACGGCGAGAGGGGGAGCAGACGGGGGCGGCGACTAGGGTTTCGACCTCCCACCTGATTCTCTCTCACCTATCCCTTTTTGTAAAAAGTCGGGTTAGTTGCATAATCCGGTCAATTCCACACCTGGCCGCACCCTCATCAAAACAAGAAGCATCAACAAACAATTTTGGCATCATCATCATGAAGCTACGAGTACACGCTAACCATCCATTAACCCCCACTAATCATCATCGCAAACAACCTCAGCCCCACGTCCCCCCCAAAGCCATCACGGGGTGCACGTAGCAAAGCGCAAAGACGGCGGATTTCCTCCCCCCCTCTCCTCTCCATTCTTTTTACAGCTGTTTCCTTCCGCTTCTGCGCTCTCACTCGAGTGACCCAAACTTTAATGCCGCTTGCTCCCCCTCCCTCCCTCCCAATCCGTCCCACATTGATGCGCCCCCTCCCCGCCGACGCGGCGCAGCTGAGCTAGTCGCCGGCCGGAGGCGCCGCAGCGGCTTGAGCCGGCGGCAGTAAGGCAGTGAGTGAGTGAGGCGACGCGGATAGCGACAGCGGGGTGGTTGGTTGGTGCTGCTGCTCCAAGAACCCTAGAGGAAGCTCGAGGCGGCCGCCAGGGGTTTCTCGCTCCGTAGGTGATCTCACCGTCTCCTCCTCCTCGCTCTCTCCCCTCTTCCCCGTCTGGTCCGTTCGCATTGGGTGCGGGCGGCGGCGAGCGCCTCTGCTCGGAAGCTGCGCCGCCGTAGGCGTCCATGGCGCGCGGGTGGGTTCTTGGTTACTGGATCCTAGTGGTACTTTTGATCCAATGCGTCCGGAAGGGCTTATGAGATTGATTTGGCTCGATTCGATTGGATTCTTTCCCCGGGTAGCGAGGAAGAAAGCGCCGAATCTTTTCTTTTGCAACGGAGGCCCAAGGGGAAAGCTTTGATTTGACGGGGATATGCGCGATTCGTATCGCCCTTGCCGGTTCTTGCCCCATTCGCTCCCACTCCCCAGGCTCTTGATCTGGCTGTGGCCTTGAGCTTCCAGGAGTTCACAGTTAGTTGTAAATGTTGGCGCTGTGTCTGCTAGTAGTGTTCATCTTGGGAAGGGGCAGGTAGTCGTCGAGGAACAGACGATTCCTCATCAATGCTTTGCTTGCTCCTCTAATTAATTCGCCTCACATGGAAATTGCGCCTCATGTTCTTCCTTCCCATTTCTCCCTCCCCTTTTGATATTTGTGGTGAATAATGACTGCCATAAACTTCAGTGGACACACCTGCTTTCTGTTCTTATTAGTGCTGTATTTATGTTGTCCTCATTCAGATAAGTAGTATGCTTCCAACGTAATGCACCTTTTCATCCCAACTCCAATGAAGTTTATGGCACCTTCTGGTATTAATCCCAGCTCGTTTTCCTTGCTCTATTCAATGAAGTATGTTGCCATGTTCTGATATTAATCTTAAGTTGTCTTTCTTGCTTTGTTCAATCAAGTGTATTGCCATGTAATGTTCTCGTATTAATCTCCTTTTGTCTTTCTTACCGTGTTCAATGAAGTGTATGTCATGTTCTGATATTAATCTCAGCTTGTCTTTCTTGCTGTGTTCAATGAAGCGTATTGCCATGTTCTGATATTAATCTCCTTTTGTCTTTCTTACTGTGTTCAATGAAGTGTATGCCATGTTCTGATATTAATCTCAGCTTGTCTTGCTTGCTGTGTTCAATGAAGTGTATGCCATGTTCTCATATTAATCCCAGCTTATCTTCCCTGTTGTGTTTAATGAAGTGTATGCAATTTTGTCATATTAGCCTCAGTTTGCTTGCTGTGTTCAATGAATTGCCACCTTGGTTAATGGTTATTATATTTCTTCCGGTTGAGTGGATGCTAAGCTAACACTGCATTACTGATCCTGGTGTGCAGGCTGCTCCAAAACAGAGATGGTAACAGCCGAAAGCCTACGCGCAGAGCTGTCATCCAAGACGCCACCGTTTGGCCTGAGGCTGTGGATAGTGATTGGCATCAGCATCTGGGTGGTAATCTTCTGCATACTAGGTTTCATGTGCTTCTGGTCCATATACCGCAGGAAGCCCAAGAAGTCTGTTGATAAGATCCCAGTATCTCAAATCCCGGATGTATCTAAGGAGATTGCAGTGGATGAAGTGCGCCAGAATGCTGTTGTGGAGAACTATCAAGTTCAAGAAAGCCACACGTTGACGGTGCAGGAGAAGCCTCATGAAAAAGATTCTGGGAAAATGCTGGGACACTTGGTCAGGACAAAGTCGAGTGATGCTGATAATTTGAGCCAGTGCAGCTCGGCCTACCAATGCGATAGGGCTGGTAGTGCTTACTCTGGTGATGAAGGCAGCTCGGGCAACGCTAGGAGGCAATATTCTCAGTATGCGACTGTCTCCGCATCTCCTCTTGTTGGTCTCCCGGAATTTTCGCACTTGGGTTGGGGCCATTGGTTCACTCTGAGGGATTTGGAGCATTCGACGAATCGCTTCTCTAAGGAGAACATCATTGGAGAGGGTGGATATGGGGTGGTTTACCGTGGTCGACTCATAAATGGGACTGATGTAGCAATAAAAAAGCTACTGAATAACATGTAAGGAACTCTGGATTAGATTTGGTCCTTGAGGGTCACATTTTCTTTACAAAAACTTGCTCTGTGTGATGTCACCATACTGATTGTGTTTTGATATGGCACTGCAGGGGCCAGGCAGAAAAGGAGTTCAGGGTTGAAGTTGAGGCTATTGGCCATGTCAGGCATAAAAATCTGGTCCGTCTGCTGGGATATTGTGTTGAAGGAATCCACAGGTTAGCTATTTTCGATCACCTGCACCAATGGATGGCTAGTTTCATTTGTGCAGTAATATTTGTTTACATCAAATTGCTACTGATTTATGTTCACTTGCACACTAGAGTCGATCGGTCATTAATTCTTCACCACAAAATATGAAGTTTATATCATTTCAAACATTGTTTTTCTTCATGGAACTGTCAAACATTTATAGCTTGATTCAACTTCTTGTTCGTTAGCGCTACAATACTCTCTGCTGTCCTGCTTACAAACACCATAATGGAACAGTCACAGCTGCCCCTCTTAACAGAGTTAGAGTGTGAGGGCATGTTGTAAAACCTTTTCCAGTCAATATCGTTGAAGTTGGGGGCCCAAGCATATCAAAACTATTAAAGGTCAATGGTGGCATGATTGGAAGACTGTAGATAGATAGAGGTGAATTGACATACATGAACAGCTTATTGGCCGAGACAGCTGCTCTCTGTAATAGGCCTGGACATTTGTCATCAGAATCAAGCATTTCCTCCACAGTACTAGGTTGGCAAACTGTGGTACCAAATGGATCCTTAACTACAATTCAGTCTGCTACTATTTGCCTAAGCTGTCACGGCCTTGGTAGAACCAGTGCTCCTTAAATCGCCATCAAGATAGGAAATTTCTTGCGAAACAGAGATCCTTCTAGATAATCTAATTATCAATCCTCTAATGGTCAGTGATGTCTTCTTCAAGCATGTTAAATTTGATCAGCCAATACAATGTACACGTGTTAATTTTTTTAATATTCCGGTAGTTATTTGAGAAACATATTAGGAAGCAAGCTTAGCTAAGTTGGTGGAAAGGTGCGGGTGTACATCCCCGCCACCCAGGTTTTGGTTCTCTACAACTTAGATATGGTTCACTACTTTTTTAGTTTATTTAGTATGTACTTCGTATTAGGTATCCATCATTTTCTTCCTGACATATCTGGCTACAGAAACAGGAAAAAAATCATCTTCTTTTTTCTGACATCTTATAATTTACAATCTCCCTTTGACAAACATCCGACATATTTACGGTAGGGGTCTGACAATTGTTTCGTATCATTGGCAGCAATATATTTTTGTTTTCCACTTCATGATAAATTGAACATACCAGTGCCATGCTCTGTTCTAATTTCCTATTTCAGTACATATAGTATACTCCCTAGTGTAGTGTCAAAAACGCTCTTATATTATGGGACGGAGGGAGTAAGATATTCTGTAAGACATAAGCAGTTTGCGGTTTCTACGAGAACAGTGTTTGTTATGTTTTCTCCATGAAGATTCAGCTCTGTGTGTTTGAATTTTCATGGTGAATGTACATTGTGCAAATCTACCTGCTTCGTGTGCAGCATATGGTCTGTGACTTATTTCATCTTCCATCCCTTTGTTAAACTTACTTTTGTTCCAGGATGCTTGTGTATGAGTATGTGAACAACGGAAACTTAGAGCAGTGGATTCACGGCGCCATGCGGCAGCATGGTGTTCTTACCTGGGAAGCTCGAATGAAAATCATTCTTGGAATTGCTAAAGCGTAAGAATCAAGTCATTCATCTCTTTGCACATTTCATTATGCACACTTTTAGTTGGGCAAGACATTATATCAAACTAAATGATATGCAGGCTTGCTTATCTACATGAAGCCATAGAGCCAAAGGTTGTGCACCGTGATATCAAATCAAGCAATATCCTAATTGATGAGGATTTCAATGGGAAGCTTTCTGATTTTGGATTGGCCAAGATGTTGGGTGCTGGGAAGAGCCATATCACGACTCGAGTTATGGGAACCTTTGGGTATGCCACTGTTGTTTTGTAATTTATAATTACCTGGCTGTAGTCATGGAAATGTTTGATATTCACATACAGCAGGAGATTTTAAATGTTAGAAGATTTTGTTCTTCGTGTATAAAAGCAGTTAGCTTTGTAGGAGCACTGAACTTTTATGCTGCCGTCGTTTCAGGTATGTGGCCCCTGAATATGCCAACACAGGTCTGTTAAACGAGAAGAGCGATGTCTACAGTTTCGGCGTGCTTCTACTGGAAGCAGTTACTGGGAGGGATCCTGTCGACTATGGTCGGCCGGCCAATGAGGTGAGCATGTATTCTACTATCTAAAGTGTATCATGCTTGCTCAGGGCATCTCCAATAGATTGTATGTTAGTCTTGTTGGTAAAATGTCCATGTCATCAACCAACAAGTTATCATACAGCTACTTCAATAGGTTGTATCTAAGCTATCCAATAGATGATGAGAAAATAAATGTGATTGCTCTCTATTTCACCTTGGAGCTTGTGCAAAGGTTGTTGGTTATTCTACATACAACTTTGCTCTCTCTCCATATTTATTACATGCCACATCATCACTATGTCCTAGGTGGCAAATTTACCAACACCTATCTTACAGCTGTTGGAGATTCCCTCAGTAGTAGCCCATACTATTTCAGTGTCCATTTTGTTTCAACAGCAAAATAAACATCATTTAAACCTAGTCACATTTCTGTTACTAGGCAACTATTTTTTTTCTGTTGTCTTACCTGTTGGCTACTGGGAATGTATGTTGATCAAACTATGACATGGATGCCGTGCAGGTGCATCTGGTGGAGTGGCTCAAAATGATGGTCGGTACAAAGAGAGCCGATGAGGTGGTGGACCGCGACATGGAGGTAAAGCCGACCATCCGTGCTCTCAAGCGCGCCCTCCTAGTGGCGCTGAGGTGCGTCGACCCGGACTCCGAGAAGAGACCCACTATGGGCCATGTTGTCCGGATGCTTGAGGCAGAGGATGTCCCATCACGGGAGGTTACACCACCTTACCCACTGCTCCTCTCTCAATGCCATTTTCTACCATTTCCCGACCATATACCTGAATGTTTTGTTCTGATCTTATAATGAAGGACCGGAGGAGCCGGAGGGGCGGCCATGCCGGTGGCAACGCGGACGCCGAGTCCAAGGCGAGCTCGAGCGAGTTCGAGGTGAGCGGCGACTCGGGGCCCTCGGCGAGGTTCCAGCCATGAAGATCGGTGTCGACGAACGAGGGCGTCCCCGAGAACTCGGCTCCGGCCGAGGGTAGTAGAGATAGCATGAGCATTTCCTGTAGGACATTGCATTGCGCTTCATTTTGCATTGTAGGCGGTAGAGAAAGAGCAGTGCTGATTGATCATGCGTGATCATCATCCCCTGAGACTGAGACCTTTGTTCTAGCTTCCTTTCGGCACCCTGTACAGATTGTTTCCTCGTTTCTTTTCTGTTTTCTTTGTCTAGGGTATCTCTTTGAACAATAAATAAACCTATTAAGATTTTTAGGGTATTAAGATTGTATTATTGAACATCCTTTTTCGCTTCATTTTCCACTATGCTTCATATATTCGCTAGTGGATTTTTTGCTCTCAGGCTTCATGGAGCCTGAAATTTCCAAAAACTCAAAATAATAATAACTGTTTTAAGTTTTTAAAAATCTGAAAATAAATATTGTTTCTGTTTCTAAATGCAAGAAGTACATATTGTATCTAGGAACAAAGGGTGTACAAATACTTATAGATGCATGCTAGATGTGTGTAAAATTCATCATGAAATATGTTCTGATGTGATTTGTAAAAAAAACATTCACTTTTATAGTGAATAATACATATGCTAGAAATACGTGATTTTTGTTATTTTTGTATAGCTCGTATATAAATGCCATGAAACCTTGCAGACAAGTAATATATATCCATATGTATGTGTTTTTTTTCAGAATTCTTTGAAACCTAAAGAAAATGTTTTTTTTCGTATTGAGGTCTCCAAATTTGTAGAAAATAATACCAACTTCCACAATACCGGGTTTGTATCGTTAGATTCATCATCAAATATACTTCCCCCTTTTTTGCAACATTAAATATTGAGTAGTGTTTCCTATAGACTTGGCTGAAGATAATTTTTTGTTGTTGACATTTGTATAAAATAATACACTTTGAAAAAACTCTTCTTATCTCGAGCTCAAATGCTCCTGCCATGAACAGCAAAATAGAAAGAAAAAAAAATAAAAAAATTCTTTTTTTTCACAATCTTTAAGAAATGTTTGAAGTGCATGCAAACATCACGAAATCACATTGGAGCAAGTCGTGGCAAAAATAACAAAACCAGAGCTCCAAAATGCGTTTGAAAGTAACATCTTCAGAGTATCGATTTTGTTTTCTTTACCGCGCGCTTGCACCGATGTGATCTTGTGATGAATTTTTTGCATGCACTCCAAACATTCTTTAAAGTTTGCCACAGAAAAAAAATCTTTTTTTTTCTATTTTTTGGAACTTATTGTTCATAAACTTTCTAAATACTACTAGTACTTAGTATGGTGTTCATGCAATTTTTAATGACCTGAAGTGGAGTTATCCTAAAAAATGATCATGTGGAGTTATGCAAAAAAAAACACTTTTTAGGAAAAAAATAAATCAAAATTTTAGAAAAAAAACAATTTGTTATTTGTTTTGAGAGAAAGAAAAACACTTTGTTGAGGGGAGTAAAGCCTTGCAGTCACGCGCTGAGACGGCGGTACAGGCCCAATGAGGCTCACGCAAACGCACGGCCCATTTGCGAGCCCGGAAATATCTCATCCGTCCGGGCTCGCATAAACCCCGTACGGTTTCTCCCCCACCAGAATCCCCATTCTCCGCCCCTCGCCTCCGCCATGGCCGCCGCCGCCGCCGCCGCCGTCCACCGGGCCGCCGGGCCGCTGCGCTCCGTCGCGCTCGCCTCCTCCAGGTCCCGCTCCCTCCTCCACCTCCTCACCCCCGCCCGCGCCATCTCCTCGTCCCACGCCTACCACCCCTCCGCC